>NW_027590628.1:92500-150000 GCF_964213995.1 Mustelus asterias
ACTCGTTGGCGGGGGAGGAAGTGGAAACGGATACGATTGTGACTTTTCAAGGGCGTCTTGACAAAGACATGAATAAGATGGGAATGGAGGGATATGGTCCCCGGAAGGGTAGGGGGTTTTAGTTCAGTCAGGCAGCATGGTCGGTGCAGGCTTGGAGAGCTGAAAGACCTGTTCCCGTGCTGTAATTTTCTTTGTTCTATCTTTGGAGTGTGGGATGAAACCGGAGCACCCGGAGAAAACTTCAGCTTCTGTCCATGTCCAGGACACTGCAGGTAACAGAAAATGATTCACTCTGGTCTGCGATTGTACATCTCGTGTGTGTCTCAGTGTCAGCTCTGAAACATGCACAGCACAATCCCATCCTGTTTCTGTGTCTCTCTGCCTCTGTGTCTGTATCTCTCCCTCTCGCTCCATCTCTCTCCCCATGACTGAAACAAACTAGAGTTTAAATCCCACACTGGGATGCTGTTCAATGTGAGTTCAGTTTTCCCAGAAATAAAAATCCTCACAGCTGCGTATCTGTCACATTTCAAATACTAACATTACTTGAGTGAAGAGACAACTCTGTCAGAAATATCTCAGTGCTGCGTTCACACAAAATGGCCACTGGGAAGAAACGCCAAATGGCTGCCTGATATTTGTGGATATTTTTCACAGATTCCCAGAAAGGGAGAGATGGACAGAAGACACAGACACAGAGAGTGAGAAAAAGAGAGAGACACAGATTGATGGAGGTATAAAAGCTTTCCCTTTACCTGCACATGATTTAACTTGTTCCCAGTTGGTTTATGGATTCTCTCATCAACTTATTGTCCAAAGTGCATCACCTCACATTTCTCAGTGTTGGAGTTAACTGTCTGACCGTTTCATTTCAATCTCCTCTGCACCCGCTCTCAAACACAAATAATTGTCTGGTAGAAAGTGAGAAGGAGCCTCGACAGAGAGGTTGGGAAGGATTGAATGGGGAGAGGCAGAAACCCTCAACACATTTCAAAACAACACTGATTTCCACTTGAAGGAATAACTTCTCCACCCCAACACTATCCCGTCATTCTCGATAAGCCCATGCTGCCCGTGTTCTGTGATAAATTACACGCAAGTGAAAAGATGATTTTAAATAGTGGGGTTACATTTGCCACCCCCCAATCTGTAGGAACTGCTCCAGAGTCTATAGAATTTTGGAAGATGACCAGCAATGCATCCAATATTTCCAGCGCCGCTTCCTTTAATACTCTGGGATGTAGATTATCAGGCCCTGGGGCTTTGTCAGCCTTTAACCCCATTCATTCCCCCAGCACCATTTTCTTACTAATACTGATTTCCTTCAATTCAATTCCACACTATCACTAAACCATTGGTTCCCTAACATTTCTGCCAGGTGATCTGTGCCTCTTTTGTGAAGACAGAACCAAAGTATATCTTCAATTCTTCTGCCATTTCTTTGCTCCCCATTATAATTTCCCCGGAGAGATGGAGAGAGGCAGAGTCACTGAGAGATAGGGATGAGAGAGTAATGCAGAGAGTAACAGTGAGATATTCAGGTGGGCAAGCAGCTCATAGTGGGGTACAACAAGGATCACTCCAAAGCCACAGATATTGCCTCATGTTGCCGCTGTCGCCATTTACCTTAAATCAGCATCCTCTGCTTCCCAAGCTTTCCCCCAATGTGCCGATTATCTCAAAGCCGATCCTCTCAGTCCCAGGACATCACTGCAGGAGTTCCTCAGGGTAAGTGTCCGAGGCCCCAACCATCTTCAGGTGCTCCATCACTGACCTTCCCTCCATAGGTGAGATGTTCGCTGATGATCGCACCATTCACAACTCCTCAGATTGTGAAATAGTCAATGCCGGAATACTGAGCAGGACAGGCAGCATCTGTGTAAAGAGAAGCAGATTCTGGGACTGGGGGACTGAGAGACAGGAAGATAGTGAAACACACACAAACTCACTGACAACAAACGCAGTGATGCACACACACACACACACAGATACACGCACAGTCTCACACACAGACACACACACACAGATAGAGAACACTCCCACAGTCTCACTCACAATATCCTAATCCCCCTGGCATTAAGGGGCAATTTATCATGGCCAATCAACCTAACGCACGCATCTTTGGAGTGTGGGAGGAAATCGGAGCACACGGAGGAAACACACACAGACACGGGGAGAACGTGCAAACTCCACACAGACAGGCACCCGAGACCGGAATTGAACCCGGGTCCGTTGCACTGTGAGGCAGCAGAGCTAACCACTGTGCCACCAATGTTGTCCTTCATTGCAAGAGGATTGGAGTAGAAGAGCAAGGATGTCTTACTGCAGCTGGACAGGGCCTCGGTGAGACCACACCTGGAGTCTTGTGTCCAGTGTTCCTCTCCTTATCTGAGGAAGGATGTACTTGCCACAGAGGGAGAGCAGTGAATGTTCACCAGACTGATTCCTGGGATGGCAGCATTGATGTCTGAGGGGAGATTGGGTCGGCTGGGCCTGTATTCACTGGAATGGAGAAGAGTGAGCGGGGATCTAATTGAAAGGTATAAAATTCTGACAGTGCTGGACAGGCTGGATACAGGGATATTGTTGCCTCCGGCTGGGGGTGTCTGGAACAAGGGGTCACAGTCTCAGGATACGGGGGAGGCCATTTGGGACTGAGATGAGGGGAAACCTCTTCACTCAGAGGGTGGTGAACCTGTGGAATTCTCTCCCACAGAAAGCTGTGGAGACCAAGTCACTGAATATATTTAAGAAGGAAACAGATAGATTTCTAGACTCTAAAGGTGTCGAGGTGTATGGGGAGAGCGCTGGGGTATGGCATTGAGACAGAGGATCGGCCATGATAGTGTTGAATGGTGGGTCAGGCTCGAAGGGCTGAATGGCCTCCTCCTCCTCCTATTTTCTATGTTGGCGTGACCGCCCCAAGTCTCTTTGGGCCTCCACTCTTTCCAGCAATTGGAGATAACTTTCTTCACTGTCCACTATGCCACCAATCTTGGTGTAGTCTGCAAACCTACTAACCATGCCCCCTATATTCTCATCCAAATCATTAATATAAATGACAAATAACAATGGGCCCAGCACTGATCACTGAGGCACACTGCTGATCACAGGCCTCCAGTTTGAAAAACAACCCTCTACAACCACCCTCTGGCTTCTGTCAAGAAGCCAATTTTGTATCCATTTAGATACCTCACCCTGGATCCCGTGAGATTTAACCTTATGCAACAACCTACCATGCGGTACCTTGTCAAAGGCCTTTCTAAAGTCCATGTCGACAACAGCAACTGCACTGCCCTCATCTACCTTCTTGGTTTCCCCTTCAAAAAACTCAATTAAATTTGTGGGACATGATTTTCCACTCACAAAGCCATGCTGACTGTCCCGAGTCTAATCAGTGCCTTAGGTGATTTAGTCATGGTGAATGCACGGGCTTACGGGGATAAGGTGGAGGGGACAGGATAGGGTGGAGGGGAGGGCCTGGGTAGGCTGTTCTTTCAGAGAGACAGTGCAGACTCGATGGGCGGAATGGCCTCCTTCTGCACTGCAGGGATTCTATGAGAGACCTTTGCATGGTCCTGCCCTGCCTGTTACAATTCCCAAGGTGGGCGGGATGGGAAACTTCCACACTAAGTGTCAACTTAGCACGGCCAATCCACCTAACCTATTCATCTTTGGGCACTAAGTGGCAACGTAGCATGGTCAATTCACCAAATCTTCACATTTTTGGACACTAAGGGGCAATTTACCATGGGTAATCCACCTAACCTACTCATCATTGGACACCAGGGAACAACTTAACATGGCCAATCCACCCAACACGCACACCTTTGAATCTCAAGGGGCAATTTAGCATGGCCAATCCACCTAACATGCAGATATTTGGACATTAAGGGGCGATTTAGCATGGCCAATTCACCCAAGCTTCGCATTTTTGGACTCTTAAGGGCAATTTAGCATGGCAATCCACCTAACCTACACATCATCCTGTCTCTCTCTCTTTATATCTCTTTGTATGTTCGTGTGTGTCTCTCTATCTCTCTGACGCTCTCTGAATAGATCTGTGTGTGTGTCTCTGTCACTCACTCTCTTTCTGAATATATCTGTGCATCTGTTTTGCTGTCTCTCTCCCTTAGTCACTTACCCTCTCCCTCCCTCTGTCTCTCTACCTTCTCTCCTCACCCTCCATCACTCCCTCTCTCTGTATGTTGGTCTGTACATCTATATGTGTGTGTTAGTCTTTCTATGTATCTATCTGTCTTACTGTGTTTCTCTCTCTCCCTCTCCCTGTGTATTTGTGGGTGCCTGTCTGTGTGTCTTTCTATATATTTCTGAGTATCTGAGAATATCTGCCTCTGTATATATCGCAGCATATCTGTGTGTGCGTCTCCATATATCTATGTGTGTCTATGTATAGATGCTGGCACGGTGGCATAGTGGTTAGCACAATTACCACACACCGCCAGGGACCCAGATTCGATTCCCGGCTTGGGTCACTGTCTGTGTGGAGTCTGCACGTTCTCCCCGTGTCTGCGTGGGTTTCCTCCGAGTGCTCTGGTTTCCTCCCACAGTCTGAAAGACGTGTTGGTTAGGGTGCATTGGCCATGCTACATCCTCCCTCAGTGTACCCGAACAGGCGACTAGGGAATTTTCACACTAACTTCATTGCATTGTTAATGTAAGCCTACTTGTGACACTAATAAATAAACTTTACAGAAAAGAAACTTTCTATCTTTGATAGAGAGGTTAAGATGATTCCATTTCACATCTTCCTGCTTTGGGGAAATGGGAGTTATCTTTGCATTTACAAGGATATGGGGAGGGAGGTGTTTGAATGGACATTCAGCTTTTTGGGTGATTAAAGTGTCAATTTGTTTCCAGAAGCTGTTTACAGTGATTGTCCCGAGAGATTGTATTGTTTCAGTGATGTCGACGTCTCCAATACTTCAGACAGAGGAAGGAAACAATATACAAAAGGAAAGATTGGGGGAATCACTACATTGAAGGTGTGAGGCCTCACCACTCTCTGTCTGGTTTTGTTCTGAAATCTTTACATTTTTAAACACTGAAACCTCTTGCCCTTGTTGGGAATATCACTGCGGTTTGAGAAAAGCAAACACTGATCCCACACTAAACACCCCCCCCCAACACAGGACTGAGCAGAGAGTGTGAAATGGAACTGCTGTCAGAGTGGATTATTGTTATAGATGGATAAGAAACACTCCTCCATGTTCAAACCTGTCTCCTGTTTCTGTAGCGTTTCGGGCTCCCCTGACACACAACTACAGAGAGAGACACAAAGATACAGAGAGAGAGACACACAAAGATACAGAGTGAGAGAGATACAAACATACAGAGACAGAGACACACAAAAATACAGAGAGAGGAACACAGATACAGAAAGAGACAAGGGAGACACAGAGAGAGGGAGACACAGAGAGAGAGACACACAGAAAGAGAGAGACAGAGAGAAAGAGTGACAGAGAGAAAGAGTGACAGAGAGAAAGAGTGACAGAGGGAGAGGGACACAGAGAGAGAGACAGACAGAGAGAGAGACAGACAGAGAGAGAGACAGACAGACAGACAGAGTGAGACAGAGAGAGAGAGACAGAGAGAGAGACAGAGAGAACGAGAAAGATAGAGCGAGAAAGAGAGAGAGAGATAGAGAGAGGGAGAGAGAGAGAGACAGACAGAGAGACACAGAGAGGGAGACAGAGATAGAGCGCGACAGAGACAGAGTGACACAGAGAGAGAGAGAGACACACACAAAGAGAGAGAGAGACAGAAAGAGAGAGAGAGAAAGAGAGAGGGACAGAGAGAGACACATTGAGAGAGAGAGAGACAGATACAGAGAGAGAGACCGACAGAGACAGACATAGAACATAGAACATAGAACATAGAACATTACAGCGCAGAACAGGCCCTTCGGCCCACGATGTTGCACCGACCAGTTAAAAAAATAAAAAAATAAAAAAAAACTGTGACCCTCCAACCTAAACCAATTTCTTTTCGTCCATGAACCTATCTACGGATCTCTTAAACGCCCCCAAACTAGGCGCATTTACTACTGATGCTGGCAGGGCATTCCAATCCCTCACCACCCTCTGGGTAAAGAACCTACCCCTGACATCGGTTCTATAACTACCCCCCCTCAATTTAAAGCCATGCCCCCTCGTGCTGGATTTCTCCATCAGAGGAAAAAGGCTATCACTATCCACCCTATCTAAACCTCTAATCATCTTATATGTTTCAATAAGATCCCCTCTTAGCCGCCGCCTTTCCAGCGAAAACAATCCCAAATCCCTCAGCCTCTCCTCATAGGATCTCCCCTCCATACCAGGCAACATCCTGGTAAACCTCCTCTGCACCCTCTCCAAAGCCTCCACATCCTTCCTGTAATGTGGGGACCAGAACTGCACACAGTACTCCAAGTGCGGCCGCACCAGAGTTGTGTACAGTTGCAACATAACGCTACGACTCCTAAATTCAATCCCCCTACCAATAAACGCCAAGACACCATATGCCTTCTTAACAACCTTATCTACTTGATTCCCAACTTTCAGGGATCTATGCACACATACACCTAGATCCCTCTGCTCCTCCACACTATTCAAAGTCCTCCCGTTAGCCCTATACTCAACACATCTGTTATTCCTACCAAAGTGAATTACCTCACACTTCTCCGCATTAAACTCCATCCGCCACCTCTCGGCCCAACTTTGCAACCTGTCTAAGTCTTCCTGCAAACTACGACACCCTTCCTCACTGTCTACCACACCACCGACTTTGGTGTCATCAGCAAATTTGCTAATCCACCCAACTATACCCTCATCCAGATCATTAATAAATATTACAAACAGCAGTGGCCCCAAAACAGATCCCTGAGGTACACCACTTGTAACCGCACTCCATGATGAATATTTACTATCAACCACCACCCTCTGTTTCCTATCCGCTAGCCAATTCCTGATCCAATTTCCTAGATCACCCCCAATCCCATACATCTGCATTTTCTGCAGAAGCCTACCATGGTGAACCTTATCAAACGCCTTACTAAAATCCATATATACCACGTCCACTGCCTTGCCCCCATCCACCTCCTTGGTCACTTTCTCAAAAAACTCAATAAGGTTAGTAAGGCACGACCTACCTGCCACAAAACCATGCTGACTATCACCTATCAATTCATTACTCTCCAAATAACTATAAATCCTATCCCTTATAATTTTTTCCAACATCTTGCCGACAACAGAAGTGAGACTCACCGGTCTATAATTCCCGGGGAAGTCTCTGTTCCCCTTCTTAAACAATGGGACAACATTCGCTAACCTCCAATCTTCTGGTACTATACCAGAGGCCAACGACGACCTGAAGATCAGAGCCAGAGGCTCTGCAATCACTTCTCTTGCCTCCCAGAGAATCCTTGGATAAATCCCATCCGGACCAGGGGATTTATCTATTTTCAGACCCTCCAGAATATCCTGCACATCCTCCTTATCAACTGTAATACTGTCTATTCTACTCCCTTGCAACCCAGTGTCCTCCTCAGCTATATTCATGTCCCCTTGCGTGAACACCGAAGAGAAATATTGGTTCAATGCTTCACCAATCTCCTCCGGTTCCACACATAACTTCCCTCTGCCATCTATAATTGGCCCTAAACTTGCCCTAACCAACCTTCTGTTCTTGACATACCTATAGAACGCCTTAGGATTCTCTTTAACCCTATCCGCCAAAGTCTTCTCATGTCCCCTTTTAGCCCTTCTAAGCTCGCTCTTCAACTCCCTCTTAGCCAATCTAAAGCTTTCTAGTGCACTACCCGAGTGCTCACGTCTCATCCGAACATAAGCCTCCTTTTTCTTTTTAACCAACAAAGAAACTTTTTTGGTGCACCACGGTTCCCTAGCCCTACCAATTCCTCCTTGCCTGACAGGGACATACCTATCACAGACTCGCAGTAGCTGCTCCTTGAAAAAACTCCACATGTCGGACGTTCCCAGTCCCTGTAATCTCCTAGTCCAACCTATGTTTCCTAATTCTCTCCTAATAGCTTCATAATTACCCTTCCCCCAGCTAAAACCATTGGCCCGAGGTTCATGCCTATCCCTTTCCATCACTAAGGTGAACGTAACCGAATTGTGGTCACTATCACCAAAATGCACACCAACTTCCAAGTCTAGCACCTGGTCTGGCTCATTTCCCAGCACCAGATCCAATATAGCCTCACCTCTAGTTGGCCTGTCTACATACTGAGTCAAAAAACCTTCCTGCACGCTTTGAACAAAAACTGACCCCTCTAACGAGCTAGAGCTATAACAATTCCAGTCAATATTAGTCAAGTTAAAATCCCCCATAACAATTGCCCTATTACTTTCACTCCTAAGCAGGATTGACTCCGCAATCCTTTCCTCAACCTCTCTAGAACTTTTAGGAGGTCTATAAAAGACTCCCAACAGGGTGACCTCTCCTCTCCTATTTCTAATCTCCGCCCATACTACCTCAACAGATAAGTCCTCATCAAACCTCCTCTCTGACACTGTGATACAATCTCTGACCAATAATGCTACCCCTCCCCCTCTTCTACCTCCTTCCCTACTTCGACTAAAACATTTGAACCCCGGGACCTGCAGCATCCATTCCTGCCCCTGCTCTATCCATGTCTCTGAAATAGCCACAACATCGAAGTCCCAGGTACTGATCCACGCTGCAAGTTCACCCACTTTATTGCGAATACTCCTGGCATTGAAGTATACACATTTCAAACCCTGCTCCACCCCACCTCTGCAATGCCGTGCATTGCAGTCCCCATCCATGCATCCCTCACTTTCAGCCCCACTACTCAGGATCCCTCCCCCCCCCCGAATCAGTTTAAACCTCCCTGCATGGCCTTAGCAAATTTACCCCCCAGGATATTGGTCCCCTTCTGATTAAGGTGTAGACCATCCTTCTCATAGAGGTCACACCTTCCCCAGTACGAGCCCCAATTGCTTAAGTACCTGAACCCCTCCCTCCTGCACCATCCCCTCAGCCATGAATTCAAACCTTCCCTCTCCCTATTCCTCTCTAAACTATCCCGTGGTACAGGCAAGAGTCCAGAGATAACCACACTGTCAGTCTTGGCCTTTAGTTTCCACCCCAACTCCATAAATCCCTGCCTAATATCCCCTTCCCCTATCCTCCCTATGTCGTGTGTCCCCACATGTACAATAACTTGTGGTTTATCTCCCTCCCCCCTAAGAGTCCTGAATACCCTGTCAGACACATCCCGGACCCCAGCCCCTGGTAGGCAACACACCAACCCTGAGTCCCTACCTTTAGTTCAGAGACAGAGACAGAGAGAGACAGAGCCGCAAAGAGAGAGAGACAGAGCGAGAGGGGGCCAGAAAGAGAGAGAGAAACAGAGAGACAGAGATAGAGAGAGACAGAGAGAGAGAGAGAGACAAAGACGGAGAGAGACAGAGAGAGACGGAGAGAGACAGAGGGAGACAGAGAGAGACGGAGACAGAGAGAGAGGGAGACAGAGAGAGAGGGAGACAGAGAGAGAGGGAGACAGAGAGGGAGGGAGACAGAGAGGGAGGGAGACAGAGAGGGAGGGAGACAGAGAGGGAGGGAGACAGAGACGGAGGGAGACAGAGACAGAGGGAGACAGAGAGAGACGGAGACAGAGAGAGAGGGAGACAGAGAGAGAGGGAGACAGAGAGAGAGGGAGACAGAGAGGGAGGGAGACAGAGAGGGAGGGAGACAGAGAGGGAGGGAGACAGAGAGGGAGGGAGACAGAGAGGGAGGGAGACAGAGAGGGAGGGAGACAGAGAGGGAGGGAGACAGAGAGGGAGGGAGACAGAGAGGGAGGGAGACAGAGAGGGAGGGAGACAGAGAGGGAGGGAGACAGAGAGGGAGGGAGACAGAGAGGGAGGGAGACAGAGAGGGAGGGAGACAGAGAGGGAGGGAGACAGAGAGAGAGGGAGACAGAGAGAGAGGGAGACAGAGAGAGAGGGAGACAGAGAGGGAGGGAGACAGAGAGGGAGGGAGACAGAGAGAGAGGGAGACAGAGAGAGAGGGAGACAGAGAGAGAGGGAGACAGAGAGAGAGGGAGACAGAGAGGGAGGGAGACAGAGAGGGAGGGAGACAGAGAGGGAGGGAGACAGAGACAGAGGGAGACAGAGACAGAGGGAGACAGAGACAGAGGGAGACAGAGAGAGACGGAGACAGAGAGAGAGGGAGACAGAGAGAGAGGGAGACAGAGAGAGAGGGAGACAGAGAGGGAGGGAGACAGAGAGGGAGGGAGACAGAGAGGGAGGGAGACAGAGAGGGAGGGAGACAGAGAGGGAGGGAGACAGAGAGGGAGGGAGACAGAGAGGGAGGGAGACAGAGAGGGAGGGAGACAGAGAGAGAGGGAGACAGAGAGAGAGGGAGACAGAGAGGGAGGGAGACAGAGAGGGAGGGAGACAGAGAGGGAGGGAGACAGAGACGGAGGGAGACAGAGACGGAGGGAGACAGAGAGAGACGGAGACAGAGAGAGAGGGAGACAGAGAGAGAGGGAGACAGAGAGAGAGGGAGACAGAGAGGGAGGGAGACAGAGAGGGAGGGAGACAGAGAGGGAGGGAGACAGAGAGGGAGGGAGACAGAGAGGGAGGGAGACAGAGAGGGAGGGAGACAGAGAGGGAGGGAGACAGAGAGGGAGGGAGACAGAGAGGGAGGGAGACAGAGAGGGAGGGAGGGAGACAGAGAGGGAGGGAGGGAGACAGAGAGGGAGGGAGGGAGACAGAGAGGGAGGGAGACAGAGAGGGAGGGAGACAGAGAGGGAGGGAGACAGAGAGGGAGGGAGACAGAGAGGGAGGGAGACAGAGAGGGAGGGAGACACAGAGGGAGGGAGACAGAGAGGGAGGGAGACAGAGAGGGAGGGAGACAGAGAGGGAGGGAGACAGAGAGGGAGGGAGACAGAGAGGGAGGGAGACAGAGAGGGAGGGAGACAGAGAGGGAGGGAGACACAGAGGGAGGGAGACACAGAGGGAGGGAGACAGAGAGGGAGGGAGACAGAGAGGGAGGGAGACAGAGAGGGAGGGAGACAGAGAGGGAGGGAGACAGAGAGGGAGGGAGACAGAGAGGGAGGGAGACAGAGAGGGAGGGAGACAGAGAGGGAGGGAGACAGAGAGGGAGGGAGACAGAGAGGGAGGGAGACAGAGAGGGAGGGAGACAGAGAGGGAGGGAGACAGAGAGGGAGGGAGACAGAGAGGGAGGGAGACACAGAGGGAGGGAGACACAGAGGGAGGGAGACACAGAGGGAGGGAGACACAGAGGGAGGGAGACACAGAGGGAGGGAGACACAGAGGGAGGGAGACACAGAGGGAGGGAGACACAGAGGGAGGGAGACACAGAGGGAGGGAGACACAGAGGGAGGGAGACACAGAGGGAGGGAGACACAGAGGGAGGGAGACACAGAGGGAGGGAGACACAGAGGGAGGGAGACACAGAGGGAGGGAGACACAGATGGCGGGAGACAGAGACAGAGAGAGGGACAGAGAGAGAGAGGGACAGAGAGAAAGTGAGAGAGAGAGGGACAGACCAAGAGCGAGACAGAGAGAGGGACAGACCAAGAGAGAGACAGAGAGAGAGCGAAAGCCGGAGAGAGGGACAGAGAGAGAGAGGGAGAGACAGCGAGAGGGAGAGACAGCGAGAGGGAGAGACAGCGAGAGGGAGAGACAGCGAGAGGGAGAGACAGCGAGAGGGAGAGACAGCGAGAGGGAGAGACAGAGAGAGGGAGAGACAGAGAGAGGGAGAGACAGAGAGAGGGAGAGACAGAGAGAGGGAGAGACAGAGAGAGGGAGAGACAGAGAGAGGGAGAGACAGAGAGAGGGAGAGACAGAGAGAGGGAGAGACAGAGAGAGGGAGAGACAGAGAGAGGGAGAGACAGAGAGATTGAGACACAGAGAGATTGAGACACAGAGAGAGGGAGACACAGAGAGAGGGAGACACAGAGAGAGGGAGACACAGAGAGAGGGAGACACAGAGAGAGGGAGACACAGAGAGAGGGAGACACAGACAGAGGGAGACACAGACAGAGGGAGACACAGACAGAGGGAGACACAGACAGAGGGAGACACAGACAGAGGGAGACACAGACAGAGGGAGACACAGACAGAGGGAGACACAGACAGAGGGAGACACAGACAGAGGGAGACACAGACAGAGGGAGACACAGACAGAGGGAGACACACAGAGAGAGAGACACAGAGAGAGAGACACAGAGAAAGAGAGAGACAGAGAGAAAGAGTGACAGAGGGAGAGGGACACAGAGAGAGGGAGAGACAGAGAGAGAGAGAGACAGAGAGAGAGAGAGTGTGTGAGAGAGTGAGTGTGTGTGAGAGAGAGTGTGTGAGAGAGAGAGTGTGTGTGTGAGAGAGAATGCGTGAGAGTGTGTGAGAGAGAGTGTGTGTGAGAGAATGCGTGAGAGAGAGTGTGTGAGAGAGTGTGTGTGAGAGAGTGTGTGTGAGAGTGTGTGTGTGAGAGAGAGTGTGAGAGAGAGTGTGTGTGAGAGAGAGTGTGTGTGAGAGAGTGTGTGAGAGAGAATGTGTGAGAGAGAGTGTGTGTGAGAGAGTGTGTGAGAGAGAGTGTGTGAGAGAGAGTGTGTGAGAGAGTGTGTGTGAGAGAGAGAGTGTGTGCGAGAGAGTGTGTGTGAGAGAGTGTGTGAGAGAGAATGTGCGAGAGAGTGTGTGTGTGAGAGAATGTGAGTGAGGGAGAGTGTGTTGGAGAGAGTGCGTTTGAGAGAATGTGTGTGTGTTTGTGAGAGAGAGAGAGAGTGTGAGAGAGAGTGTGTGAGAGAGAGTGTGTGTTTGTGAGAGAGAGAGAGAGAGTGTGTGAGAGAGAGAGTGTGTGAGAGAGAGCACCCTCAACACATTTCAAAACGACACTGATTTCCACTTGAAGGAATAACTTCTCCACCCCAACACTATCGCGTCATTCTCGATAAGCCCATGCTGCCCGTGTTCTGTGATAAATTACACGCAAGTGAAAAGATTATTTTAAATAGTGGGGTTACATTTGCCACCCCCCAATCTGTAGGAACTGCTCCAGAGTCTATAGAATTTTGGAAGATGACCAGCAATGCATCCAATATTTCCAGCGCCGCTTCCTTTAATACTCTGGGATGTAGATTATCAGGCCCTGGGGCTTTGTCAGCCTTTAACCCCATTCATTCCCCCAGCACCATTTTCTTACTAATACTGATATCCTTCAATTCAATTCCACACTCTCACTCAACCATTGGTTCCCTAACATTTCTGCCAGGTTATCTGTGCCTCTTTTGTGAAGACAGAACCAAAGTATATGTTCAATTCTTCTGCCATTTCTTTGCTCCCCATTATAATTTCCCCGGAGAGATGGAGAGAGGCAGAGTCACTGAGAGATAGGGATGAGATAGTCATGCAGAGAGTAACAGTGAGATATTCAGGTGGGCAAGCAGCTAATAGTGGGGTACAACAAGGATCACTCCAAAGCCACAGATATTGCCTCATGTTGCCGCTGTCGCCATTTACCTTAAATCAGCATCCTCTGCTTCCCAACCTTTCCCCCAATGTGCCGATTATCTCAAAGCCGATCCTCTCAGTCCCAGGACATCACTGCAGGAGTTCCTCAGGGTGAATGTCCGAGGCCCCAACCATCTTCAGCTGCTCCATCACTGACCTTCCCTCCATAGGTGAGATGTTCGCTGATGATCGCACCATTCACAACTCCTCAGATTGTGAAATAGTCAATGCAGAAATAGTGAGCAGGACAGGCAGCATCTGTGTAAAGAGAAGCAGATTCTGGGACTGGGGGACTGAGAGACAGGAAGATAGTGAAACACACACAAACTCACTGACAACAAACGCAGTGATGCACACACACACACACACAGATACACGCACAGTCTCACACACACACACACACACAGATACACGCACAGTCTCACACACACACACACACACAGATACACGCACAGTCTCACACACAGACACACACACAGATAGAGAACATTCCCACAGTCTCACTCACAATGTGAAACTATTAAAATTGGGGTTGTTCTGGGAGCCAGAATGAAAGGAAAACAGATATCGGAGGATGGTGGGACAGGAGGAGGTGGGGAAGGCCCATAGGCACGGTGGCACAGTGGTTAGCACTGCTGCCTCACAGTGCCAGGGGCCCAGGTTCAATTCCAGCCTTGGGTGACTGTGTAGAATTTGCACGTTCTCCCCTTGTCTGCGTGGGTTTCCTCCGGGTGTTCCGGTTTCCTCCCACAGTCCAAAGATGTCGAGGTTAGGTGGACTGGCCATGCTCAATTGCCCCTTAGTATCCAAAGATGTTTAGATGAGGTGGATTGGCCATGGTGAATGTGTGGGGCTGTGGGGAATGGGTGGGGGAAAGGGTTTGGCTCAGATACTCTGTCAGAGATTCGGTGCAGACTCGATGGGCTGAATGGCCTCCTTCTGCACTGGGATTCTGTGGTTCAACCAGTTTCCATTATTCTCCTGAAAACTTTCAAATAATCAGCCGCTGATCCTTCGAAAAACCGGGGAATACAATTCTCGTTTGTGTTATTTTACCACCTTGTGATTTAACCCTTGCTGTCCTGGTATCATTCTGGTAAATCTACACTGTACACAAATGGATGGAGCGGTGCCACATAGGAGGTTAGTGCGCTAAATTAAAGTGCATGGGATTGGGGGAATATAATGGCACGGATTGAGAATTGGTTCACAGACAGGGAACAGTGAGTAGGAAGAAATGAATCTTTTTCTAAGGAGCAGGCAGTGACGAGTGGGGTCCCGCAGGGGTCAGTTCTTGGGTCCCAGCTATTCACAAAACACATCAGTGATTTGGATGAGGGAACCAAATGTAATATTCTCAAGTTTGCTGATGAGGCGAAACTTGGTGGGAATGTGAGTGATGAGGAGGATGTTAAGAGGATTCGGGGTGATTTAGACAAGTTGAGTGAGTGGGGAAATACATGGCAGATGCAGAATAATGTGGATAAATGCGACGTTATCCACTTTGGACGGAGGAAGAGAATGGCAGAGTATTAGTTGAATGGTGATAGATTGGGAAATGTTGTACAAAGGGACCTGGGTATCGGAGAACACCAGTCACTGAAAGCAAGCATGCAGCTACAGCAAGCAGTTAGGAAGACCAATGGGATGTTGTCCTTCATTGCAAGAGGATTGGAGTAGAAGAGCAAGGATGTCTTACTGCAGCTGGACAGAGCCTCGGTGAGACCACACCTGGAGTCTTGTGTACAGTGTTCCTCTCCTTATCTGAGGAAGGATGTACTTGCCACAGAGGGAGAGCAGTGAATGTTCACCAGACTGATTCCTGGGATGGCAGCATTGATGTCTGAGGGGAGATTGGGTCGGCTGGGCCTGTATTCACTGGAATGTAGAAGAGTGAGCGGGGATCTAATTGAAAGGTATAAAATTCTGACAGTGCTGGACAGGCTGGATACAGGGATATTGTTTCCTCCGGCTGGGGGTGTCTGGAACAAGGGGTCACAGTCTCAGGATACGGGGGAGGCCATTTGGGACTGAGATGAGGGGAAACCTCTCCACTCAGAGGGTGGTGAACCTGTGGAATTCTCTCCCACAGAAAGCTGTGGAGACCAAGTCACTGAATATATTTAAGAAGGAAACAGATAGATTTCTAGACTCTAAAGGTGTCGAGGTGTATGGGGAGAGCGCTGGGGTATGGCATTGAGACAGAGGATCGGCCATGATAGTGTTGAATGGTGGGTTAGGCTCGAAGGGCTGAAGGGCCTCCTCCTCCTCCTCCTATTTTCTATGTTTCTGTGACTGCCCCAAGTCTCTTTGGGCCTCCACTCTTTCCAGCTTTTCCCCATTCATAAAGCAATGTGTTCTATCCTTTTTAAAGTGGGTGACCACACAATTGTCTGCAATGAAATCCACCTTTCACTCTTTGAACCATTCAGTTAGGACATTTCACTTTAGGGCGGCCCGGTGGCACAGTGGTTCGTACTGCTGCCTCACAGCGCCAGGGACCCGGGTTCAATTCCAGCCTCAGCTCGCTGTCAGTGTAGAGTTCGCCCAGTGTCTGCGTGGGTTTCCTCCGGGTGCTCCAGTTTCCTCCCACAGTCCAAACATGTGCGGGTTAGGTGGATTGGCCATGATAAATTGACCCTAGTGTCAGGGGATTAACAGGGTAACTATATGGGGTTATGGGAATAGGGCCTGGGTGGGATTGTGGTCGACGCAGACTCGATGGGCCGAATGGTCTACCCTTCAGGGATTCTATGATTCAAGGATCTTAAATCATTGATAAATACGATGAAACTGAGACAGACCCGGGGGCTTTGCAGCAGCAGACAGAATGGGAATCATTGCATCCTGCATGGAGTTTTATTACACAACCAATTTCAGAAAATTCACAACTCTAATTCACAACAGCAAAGTGTGGCATTGCAAACTTGGAATTATTAGCCCAGGACTAAAGTTTAAAAGCTAAACACTGACATTCAGAAACAAGAGATGGCCTCACATCTTCAATTCTGTGATTGTCCCCCCTCTCCTGCTCTGAATATTACAATATCTCTGCCCCCTTCATGCGTCTGCAGACTTTGAAAGTTACTCAGACATCGGTGAAACTAGTCTTTATCTCGGGGCGTTTCCTGTGAAATTTGCACCTTCTCCAAAGAGACACAATCTAATTGACGCTTTCTGATACAATCTGAATCTCCGTTCAAACAACCTCCCAACCCCACTGTGCAGGAATGTCACCTTTTGTCACATTCCCCAACACAATTGTTGACACTTTATCAGGTGGGAAAAGTAGATTCAACTGACAGATTCTGAGCCCCAGGTTGAATCTTTAAGATGTAAAAATGAACTGAAAGCCCAGGTCTCTCTGTTCCTGCATCCATTTTAACATTGACCCATTGATTTTAAATTGCTTCTCCTGTATAAAAATATAATCCTCAACATTGTTTGAAATCCAATGTCCCCAA
Organism: Mustelus asterias; assembly: GCF_964213995.1. Classification (NCBI taxonomy): domain Eukaryota; kingdom Metazoa; phylum Chordata; class Chondrichthyes; order Carcharhiniformes; family Triakidae; genus Mustelus; species Mustelus asterias. Next base: position 109,488 of record NW_027590628.1, read on the forward strand.
GTCCTGGACTCCCCAACCAGCAGGAAAAGTTGTTCTTTATCAGTCCTCTCCATTCCCCTTATTATCTTGAAGTGTTTGATCCAATCATCCCGTAGCCTAAATCCCAGCATTACAGAGTAACACTTCAACTACACTTTTCAACAAACAATCCCAAACCAAATACAGAACAGGGTTCATCGAATCCTGCAGTGCAGGAGGCCATTCGGCCCATCGAGTCTGCACTGACCACAATCCCACCCAGGCCCCATCCCTATAATCCCATACATTTACCTCAGCTAATCCTCCTGACACTAAGGGACAATTTAGCTTGGCCAATCCACCTAACCTGTACACCTGATAGAAGTCTGCCAGATTATGAGGGGCATGGACAGAGTGGATAGTCAGAAGCTTTTTCCCAGGGTGGAAGAGTTATTACTCGGGGGCATAGGTTTAAGGTGCGAGGGGCAAGGTTTAAAGGAGATGTGGGAGGAAAGTTTTTTTACACAGAGGGTGGTGGGTGCCTGGAACTCGTTGCCGGGGGAGGTAGTGGAAACGGATACGATAGTGACTTTTCAAGGGCGTCTTGACAAAGACATGAATAAGATGGGAATGGAGGGATATGGTCCCCGGAAGGGTAGGGGGTTTTAGTTCAGTCAGGCAGCATGGTCGGTGCAGGATTGGAGAGCCGAAAGACCTGTTCCCGTGCTGTAATTTTCTTTGTTCTATCTTTGGAGTGTGGGATGAAACCGGAGCACCCGGAGGAAACCCACACAAACACGGGAAGGACGTTCAAACTCCAGTCAGAAAGTGAGCCAAGCTGGGAATCGAAGGCGGGTCCCTGGCACTGTGAGGAAGCAGTGCTAACCCCTGCATCACTGTGCCACCCCCATATTGAAAACTTGGGTTCAAATTCAAGACAGCCGCAAATTCACTTTGAGAAAAGTTCCCTCTGCTGTGTGAAAGGAATTTTTAATTGAGGATTTTTATTTCTGGGAAAACTGAACTCACATTGAACAGCATCCTAGTGTGGGATTTAAACTCTAGTTTGTTTCAGTCATGGGGAGAGGGATGGAGCGAGAGGGAGAGATACAGATACAGAGGCAGAGAGACACAGAAACAGGATGGGATAGTGCTGTACATGTTTCAGAGCTGACACTGAGACACACACGAGATGTACAATCGCAGACCAGAGTGAATCATTCTCTGTTACCTGCAGTGTCCTGGACATGGACAGAAGCTGACACTCAGACACACACAACAACAACTTGCATTTATATAGCACCTTGGACAGTATTATCACAAGATGCTTCACAGGAGCCTTAATGTGAGAAATTTGACCCCGAGTCACAGGAGAGTTTAGGGTCACATGTCCCAAAGGTTTGGCCAGATGGTTTTTATGAACTATTTTAATTGGAGGAAAAGGAGGTGTTAAAATGGAGAAAATCAATCTGCTTCACTCATGTTCTTTATGGAAGTAAATCTGCCGTCCTTACCTGGTCGGGCCTACATGTGACTCCAGCCCCACAGCAATGTGGTTGACTCTTAGATGCTGTTTGAAATGGCCTAGCAAGCCACTCAGTTCATGAGCAATGAGGGACGAGGAGTAAACGCTGGCAGAACCAGCCAGGCCCACATCCCATGGATGTATTTTAGTAAAACGTTCAGGGAAGGAATTCCAGAGTTGGAGCCCACGCAGATGAAGACACAGCTCCCAATGGTGAAACGATTCAAATTGTGGATGGTCATGGAGCCAGAATGAAAGGGAAACAGATATGGGAGGATGGTGGGACTGGAGGAGGTGGATAACCAGCAAGAAACATTTCTCTCTCTCTGTGCTATCAGTTTCCATTATTACATAGAACATAGAACATAGAACAGTACAGCACAGAACAGGCCCTTCGGCCCACGATGTTGTGCCGAGCTTTATCTGAAACCAAGATCAAGCTATCCCACTCCCTATCATCCTGGTGTGCTCCATGTGCCTATCCAATAACCGCTTAAATGTTTCTAAAGTGTCTGACTCCACTATCACTGCAGGCAGTCCATTCCACACCCCAACCACTCTCTGCGTAAAGAACCTACCTCTGATATCCGTCCTGTATCTCCCACCACGAACCCTATAGTTATGCCCCCTTGTAATAGCTCCATCCACCCGAGGAAATAGTCTTTGAGCCTTCACTCTATCTATCCCCTTCATCATTTTATACACCTCTATTAAGTCTCCCCTCAGCCTCCTCCGCTCCAGAGAGAACAGCCCTAGCTCCCTCAACCTTTCCTCATATGACCTACCCTCCAAACCAGGCAGCATCCTGGTAAATCTCCTCTGCACTCTTTCCAGCGCTTCCACATCCTTCTTATAGTGAGGTGACCAGAACTGCACACAATATTCCAAATGTGGTCTCAGCAAGGTCCTGTACAGTTGCAGCATAACCCCACGGCTCTTAAACTCCAACCCCCTGTTAATAAAAGCTAACACACTATAGGCCTTCTTCACAGCTCTTTCCACTTGAGTGGCAACCTTTAGAGATCTGTGGATATGGACCCCAAGATCTCTCTGTTCCTCCACAGTCTTCAGAACCCTACCTTTGACCCTGTAATCCACATTTAAATTTGTCCTACCAAAATGAATCACCTCACATTTATCAGGGTTAAACTCCATTTGCCATTTTTCAGCCCAGCTTTGTATCCTATCTATGTCTCTTTGCAGCCTACAACAGCCCTCCACCTCATCCACTACTCCACCAATCTTGGTGTCATCAGCAAATTTACTGATCCACCCTTCAGCCCCCTCCTCTAAGTCATTAATAAAAATCACAAAGAGCAGAGGACCAAGCACTGATCCCTGCGGCACACCGCTAGCAACCTGCCTCCAATCCGAAAATTTTCCATCGACCACCACCCTCTGTCTTCGATCAGACAGCCAGTTACCTATCCAATCGGCCAACTTTCCCTCTATCCCACACCTCCTCACTTTCATCATAAGTCGACCATGGGGGACCTTATCAAACGCCTTACTAAAATCCATGTATATGACATCAACTGCCCTACCTTCATCAACACACTTAGTTACCTCCTCAAAAAATTCTATCAAATTTGTGAGGCACGACTTGCCCTTCACGAATCCGTGCTGACTATCTCGGATTAATCCGCATCTTTCTAAATGGTCGTAAATCCCATCCCTAAGGACCCTTTCCATCAATTTACCAACCACCAAAGTAAGACTAACCGGTCTATAATTACCAGGGTCATTTCTATTCCCTTTCTTAAACAGAGGAACAACATTCGCCATTCTCCAGTCCTCTGGCACCATCCCCGTGGACAGCGAGGACCCAAAGATCAACGCCAAAGGCTCTGCAATCTCATCCCTTGCCTCCCACAGAATCCTAGGATACATTTCATCAGGCCCAGGGGACTTATCGACCTTCAGTTTATTCAAAACTGCCAAGACATCCTCCCTCCGAACATCTATTTCCTCCAGCCTATTAGCCTGTAACACCTTCTCTTCCTCAAAAACATGGCCCCTCTCCTTGGTGAACACTGAAGAAAAGTATTCATTCATCACCTCGCCTATCTCTACTGACTCCATACACAAGTTCCCACTACTGTCCTTGACCGGCCCTAACCTCACCCTGGTCATTCTTTTATTCCTCACATAAGAGTAAAAAGCCTTGGGGTTTTCCTTGATCCGACCCGCCAAGGACTTCTCATGTCCCCTCCTAGCTCTCCAAAGCCCCTTTTTCAGCTCATTCCTTGCTAACTTGTAACCCTCAATCGAGCCATCTGAACCTTGTTTCCTCATCCCTACATAAGCTTCCCTCTTCCTTTTCACAAGACATTCCACCTCTTTTGTGAACCATGGTTCCCTCACTCGGCCATTTCCTCCCTGCCTGACAGGAACATACCTATCAAGGACATCCAGTATTTGTTCCTTGAAAAAGTTCCACTTTTCATTAGTTCCTTTCTCTGACAGTTTCTGTTCCCAACTTATGCCCCCTAATTCTTGCCTAATCGCATCATAATTACCCCTCCCCCAATTGTAAACCTTGCCCTGCCGTACGGCCCTATCCCTCTCCATTGCAATAACAAAAGACACCGAATTGTGGTCACTATCTCCAAATTGCTCTCCCACAACCAAATCTAACACTTGGCCCGGTTCATTTCCCAGTACCAAATCCAATGTGGCCTCACCTCTAGTCGGCCCATCCACATATTGTGTCAGGAAACCCTCCCGCACACACTGCACAAAAACTGCCCCATCCAAACTATTTGACCTACAAAGGTTCCAATCAATATTTGGAAAGTTAAAGTCCCCCATGACAACTACCCTGTGACCCCCACACATATCCATAATCTGCTTAGCAATTTCTTCCTCCACATCTCTATTACTATTTGGGGGCCTATAGTAAACTCCTAGCAACGTGACCGCTCCTTTCCTAGTTCTAACTTCAGCCCATATTACCTCAGTGTGCAGATCCCCCACGAAGTGCCTTTCCGCAGCCGTTAAACTATCCTTGATTAACAATGCCACTCCTCCACCTCTTTTACCAGCTTCCCTACACTTAGTGAAACATCTATACCCCGGAACGTCCAACAACCATTCCTGTCCTTGTTCTACCCACGTCTCCGTAATGGCCACAACATCGTAGTCCCAAGTACCAATCCACGCCCCAAGTTCATCTACCCCATTATTCTCCTGACAACTTGGATCAAATTGTCCCTGACACTCCAAAATTCCTGGGAATACAGCCCTCGTTTGTGTCTCCATAGCTGCGTATCTGTCACATTTAAAATACTAACGTTACTTTAGTGAAGAGACAACTCTGTCAGAAATATCTCAGTGCTGCGTTCACACAAAATGGCCACTGGGAAGAAATGCCAAATGGCTGCCTAATATTTGTGGATATTTTTCACTGATTCCCAGAAAGGGAGAGATGGACAGAAGACACAGACACAGAGAGTGAGAAAAAGAGAGAGACACAGATTGATGGAGGTATAAAAGCTTTCCCTTTACCCGCACATGATTTAACTTGTTCCCAGTTGGTTTATGGTTTCTCTCCTCAACTTATTGTCCAAAGTGCATCACTTCACATTTCTCAGTGTTGGAGTTAACTGCCTGACCGTTTCATTTCAATCTCCTCTGCACCCGCTCTCGAACATAAATAATTGTCTGGTAGAAAGTGAGAAGGAGCCTCGATAGAGAGGTTGGGAATGATTGAATGGGGAGAGGCAGAAACCCTCAACACATTTCAAAACGACACTGATTTCCACTTGAAGGAATAACTTCTCCACCCCAACACTATCCCGTCATTCTCGATAAGCCCATGCTGCCCGTGTTCTGTGATAAATTACACGCAAGTGAAAAGATTATTTTAAATAGTGGGGTTACATTTGCCACCCCCCAATCTGTAGGAACTGCTCCAGAGTCTATAGAATTTTGGAAGATGACCAGCAATGCATCCAATATTTCCAGCGCCGCTTCCTTTAATACTCTGGGATGTAGATTATCAGGCCCTGGGGCTTTGTCAGCCTTTAACCCCATTCATTCCCCCAGCACCATTTTCTTACTAATACTGATTTCCTTCAATTCAATTCCACACTCTCACTAAACCATTGGTTCCCTAACATTTCTGCCAGGTTATCTGTGCCTCTTTTGTGAAGACAGAACCAAAGTATACGTTCAATTCTTCTGCCATTTCTTTGCTCCCCATTATAATTTCCCCGGAGAGATGGAGAGAGGCAGAGTCACTGAGAGATAGGGATGAGATAGTAATGCAGAGAGTAACAGTGAAATATTCAGGTGGGCAAGCAGCTAATAGTGGGGTACAACAAGGATCACTCCAAAGCCACAGATATTGCCTCATGTTGCCGCTGTCGCCATTTACCTTAAATCAGCATCCTCTGCTTCCCAAGCTTTCCCCCAATGTGCCGATTATCTCAAAGCCGATCCTCTCAGTCCCGGGACATCACTGCAGGAGTTCCTCAGTGTGAGTGTCCGAGGCCCCAACCATCTTCAGCTGCTCCATCACTGACCTTCCCTCCATAGGTGAGATGTTCGCTGATGATCGCACCATTCACAACTCCTCAGATTGTGAAATAGTCAATGCCGGAATACTGAGCAGGACAGGCAGCATCTGTGTAAAGAGAAGCAGATTCTGGGACTGGGGGACTGAGAGACAGGAAGATAGTGAAACACACACAAACTCACTGACAACAAACACAGTGATGCACACACACACACACACACAGATACACGCACAGTCTCACACACACACACAGATAGAGAACACTCCCACAGTCTCGCTCACAATGTGAAACTATTAAAATTGGGGTTGTTCTGGGAGCCAGAATGAAAGGAAAACAGATATCGGAGGATGGTGGGACAGGCGGAACTGGGGAGGGCCCATAGGCACGGTGGCACAGTGATTAGCACTGCTGCCTCACAGTGCCAGGGGCCCGGGTTCAATTCCAGCCTTGGGTGAGTGTCTGTGCAGAGTTTGCACATTCTCCCCGTGTCCGCATGGGTTTCCTCTGGGTGCTCCGGTTTCCTCCCACAGTCCAAAGATGTACAGATTGGGTGGACTGGCCATGCTAAATTGTCCCTTAGTATCCAAAGATGTTTAGATGAGGTGGATTGGCCATGGTAAATGTGTGGGGCTGTGGGGAATGGGTGGGGGAAAGGGTTTGGCTCAGATACTCTGTCAGAGATTCGGTGCAGACTCGATGGGCTGAATGGCCTCCTTCTGCACTGGGATTCTGTGGTTCAACCAGTTTCCATTATTCTCCTGAAAACTTTCAAATAATCAGCCGCTGATCCTTCGAAAAACCGGGGAATACAATCCTCGTTTGTGTTATTTTACCACCTTGTGATTTAACCCTTGCTGTCCTGGTGTCATTCTGGTAAATCTACACTGTACACAAATGGATGGAGCGGTGCCACATAGGAGGTTAGTGCGCTAAATTAAAGAACAAGAACAAGAACAAAGAACAATACAGCACAGGAACAGGCCCTTCGGCCCTCCAAGCCCGCGCCGCTCCCCGGTCCAGGATTGAATCCTGAATCCAGGATCCCCGCCCAATTTTCCAGCCTATCTACATCCTAATATCCTATCCACCGAGCTGTCCCTCACAGCTACGATGCTTTGTTCATCACAACCTATTAACTCACCCCACCCCCCCATTCCAGACCATGTGATCTCCAGGGAGGCGCGAAAACCCAGAGTGAAAACCCCAGGGCCAATATGGGGAAAAAAAAAATCTGGGAAATTCCTCTCCGACCCCCTGTGGCGATCGAAACGAGTCCAGGAGATCACACTGGCCCTGATCAGAAAATGCTTCCCAACCCTATTCATTTCCACTTCTGCTTTACGAACACCATCTGAATTCCCTGCTCCCGAGACAGGTTCCCAACTATCCGCAGTCTCGCTCTGTACTGGCACCAGCAAGATGATCATAGAATGAAGCCTTGAAACGAGAAACAAAGAACAATTAGCCCGCGCCGCTCCCTGGTCCAAACTAGACCACTCTTTTGTATCCCTCCATTCCCACTCCGTTCATATAGCTGTCCAGATAAGTCTTAAACGTTCCCAGTGTGTCCGCCTCCACCACCTTGCCCGGCAACACATTCCAGGCCCCCAAGTGCATGGGATTGGGGGAATATAATGGCACGGATTGAGAATTGGTTCACAGACAGGGAACAGTGAGGAGGAATAAATGAATCTTTTTCTAAGGAGCAGGCAGTGACGAGTGGGGTCCCGCAGGGGTCAGTTCTTGGGTCCCAGCTATTCACAAAACACATCAGTGATTTGGATGAGGGAACCAAACGTAATATTCTCAAGTTTGCTGATGAGACGAAACTTGGTGGGAATGTGAGTGATGAGGAGGATGTTAAGAAGCTTCGGGGTGATTGAGACAAGTTGAGTGAGTGGGGAAATACATGGCAGATGCAGAATAATGTGGATAAATGTGACGTTATCCACTTTGGACGGAGGAAGAGAATGGCAGAGTATTAGTTGAATGGTGATAGATTGGGAAATGTTGTACAAAGGGACCTGGGTATCTGAGAACACCAGTCACTGAAAGCAAGCATGCAGCTACAGCAAGCAGTTAGGAAGACCAATGGGATGTTGGCCTTCATTGCAAGAGGGTTCGAGTAGAAGAGCAAGGATGTCTTACTGCAGCTGGACAGAGCCTCGTGAGACCACACCTGGAGTCTTGTGTCCAGTGTTCCTCTCCTTACCTGAGGAAGGATGTACTTGCCACAGAGGGAGAGCAGTGAATGTTCACCAGACTGATTCCTGGGATGGCAGCATTGATGTCTGAGGGGAGATTGGGTCGGCTGGGCCTGTATTCACTGGAATGGAGAAGAGTGAGCGGGGATCTAATTGAAAGGTATAAAATTCTGACAGTGCTGGACAGGCTGGATACAGGGATATTGTTTCCTCCGGCTGGGGGTGTCTGGAACAAGGGGTCACAGTCTCAGGATACGGGGGAGGCCATTTGGGACTGAGATGAGGGGACACCTCTCCACTCAGAGGGTGGTGAACCTGTGGAATTCCCTCCCGCAGAAAGCTGTGGAGACCAAGTCACTGAATATATTTAAGAAGGAAACAGATAGATTTCTAGACTCTAAAGGTGTCGAGGTGTATGGGGAGAGCACTGGGGTATGGCATTGAGACAGAGGATCGGCCATGATAGTGTTGAATGGTGGGTTAGGCTCGAAGGGCTGAAGGGCCTCCTCCTCCTCCTATTTTCTATGTTTCTGTGACTGCCCCAAGTCTCTTTGGGCCTCCACTCTTTCCAGCTTTTCCCCATTCATAAAGCAATGTGTTCTATCCTTTTTAAAGTGGGTGACCACACAATTGTCTGCAATGAAATCCACCTTTCACTCTTTGAACCATTCAGTTAGGACATTTCACTTTAGGGCGGCCCGGTGGCACAGTGGTTCGTACTGCTGCCTCACAGCGCCAGGGACCCAGGTTCAATTCCAGCCTCAGCTCGCTGTCAGTGTAGAGTTCGCCCAGTGTCTGCGTGGGTTTCCTCCGGGTGCTCCAGTTTCCTCCCACAGTCCAACGATGTGCGGGTTAGGTGGATTGGCCATGATAAATTGACCCTAGTGTCAGGGGATTAACAGGGTAACTATATGGGGTTACGGGAATAGGGCCTGGGTGGGATTGTGGTCGACGCAGACTCGATGGGCCGAATGGTCTACCCGTCAGGGATTCTATGATTGTAGGATCTTAAATCATTGATAAATACGATGAAACTGAGACAGACCCGGGGGCTTTGCAGCAGCAGACAGAATGGGAATCATTGCATCCTGCACCGAGTTTTATTACACAATCAATTTCAGAAAATTCACAACTCTAATTCACAACAGCAAAGTGTGGGATTGCAAACTTGGAATTATTAGCCCAGGACTAAAGTTTAAAAGCTAAACACTGACATTCAGAAACAAGAGATGGCCTCACATCTTCAATTCTGTGATTGTCCCCCATCTCCTGCTCTGAATATTACAATATCTCTGCCCCCTTCATGCGTCTGCAGACTTTGAAAGTTACTCAGACATCGGTGAAACTAGTCTTTATCTCGGGGCGTTTCCTGTGAAATTTGCACCTTCTCCAAAGAGACACAATCTAATTGACGCTTTCTGATACAATCTGAATCTCCTTTCAAACAACCTCCCAACCCCACTGTGCAGGAATGTCACCTTTTGTCACATTCCCCAACACAATTGTTGACACTTTATCAGGCCGGAAAAGTAGATTCAACTGACAGATTCTGAGCCCCAGGTTGAATCTTTAAGATGTAAAAATGAACTGAAAGCCCAGGTCTCTCTGTTCCTGCATCCATTTTAACATTGACCCATTGATTTTAAATTGCTTCTCCTGTATAAAAATATAATCTATCAACCTCAGATTTAAACATTAATAAGCGACTGAGCATCAACTGCGAATTATAGAAGGTAGTTCCAAACTAATATCACAGCTGGTGTGGCAAAGTGTTTCTGAATTCCACTCCTACAAGTCTAAAATCCTCAACATTGTTTGAAATCCAATGTCCCCAAGTCCTGGACTCCCCAACCAGCAGGAAAAGTTGTTCTTTATCAGTCCTCTCCATTCCCCTTATTATCTTGAAGTGTTTGATCCAATCATCCCGTAGCCTAAATTCCAGCATTACAGAGTAACACTTCAACGACACTTTTCAACAAACAATCCCAAACCAAATACAGAACAGGGTTCATAGAATCCTGCAGTGCAGGAGGCCATTCGGCCCATCGAGTCTGCACTGACCACAATCCCACCCAGGCCCCATCCCTATCATCCCATACATTTACCTCAGCTAATCCTCCTGACACGAAGGGACAATTTAGCTTGGCCAATCCACCTAACCTGTACACCTGATAGAAGTCTGCCAGATTATGAGGGGCATGAACAGAGTGGATAGTCAGAAGATTTTTCCCAGGGTGGAAGAGTTATTACTCGCGGGCATAGGTTTAAGGTGCGAGGGGCAAGGTTTAAAGGAGATGTGGGAGGAACGTTTTTTTACACAGAGGGTGGTGGGTGCCTGGAACTCGTTGCCGGGGGAGGTAGTGGAAACGGATACGATAGTGACTTTTCAAGGGCGTCTTGACAAAGACATGAATAAGATGGGAATGGAGGGATATGGTCCCCGGAAGGGTAGGGGGTTTTAGTTCAGTCAGGCAGCATGGTCGGTGCAGGATTGGAGAGCCGAAAGACCTGTTCCCGTGCTGTAATTTTCTTTGTTCTATCTTTGGAGTGTGGGATGAAACCGGAGCACCCGGAGGAAACCCACACAAACACGGGAAGGACGTTCAAACTCCAGTCAGAAAGTGAGCCAAGCTGGGAATCGAAGGCGGGTCCCTGGCACTGTGAGGAAGCAGTGCTAACCCCTGCATCACTGTGCCACCCCCATATTGAAAACTTGGGTTCAAATTCAAGACAGCCGCAAATTCACTTTGAGAAAAGTTCCCTCTGCTGTGTGAAAGGAATTTTTAATTGAGGATTTTTATTTCTGGGAAAACTGAACTCACATTGAACAGCATCCTAGTGTGGGATTTAAACTCTAGTTTGTTTCAGTCATGGGGAGAGGGATGGAGCGAGAGGGAGAGATACAGATACAGAGGCAGAGAGACACAGAAACAGGATGGGATAGTGCTGTACATGTTTCAGAGCTGACACTGAGACACACACGAGATGTACAATCGCAGACCAGAGTGAATCATTCTCTGTTACCTGCAGTGTCCTGGACATGGACAGAAGCTGACACTCAGACACACACAACAACAACTTGCATTTATATAGCACCTTGGACAGTATTATCACAAGATGCTTCACAGGAGCCTTAATGTGAGAAATTTGACCCCGAGTCACAGGAGAGTTTAGGGTCACATGTCCCAAAGGTTTGGCCAGATGGTTTTTATGAACTATTTTAATTGGAGGAAAAGGAGGTGTTAAAATGGAGAAAATCAATCTGCTTCACTCATGTTCTTTATGGAAGTAAATCTGCCGTCCTTACCTGGTCGGGCCTACATGTGACTCCAGCCCCACAGCAATGTGGTTGACTCTTAGATGCTGTTTGAAATGGCCTAGCAAGCCACTCAGTTCATGAGCAATGAGGGACGAGGAGTAAACGCTGGCAGAACCAGCCAGGCCCACATCCCATGGATGTATTTTAGTAAAACGTTCAGGGAAGGAATTCCAGAGTTGGAGCCCACGCAGATGAAGACACAGCTCCCAATGGTGAAACGATTCAAATTGTGGATGGTCATGGAGCCAGAATGAAAGGGAAACAGATATGGGAGGATGGTGGGACTGGAGGAGGTGGATAACCAGCAAGAAACATTTCTCTCTCTCTGTGCTATCAGTTTCCATTATTACATAGAACATAGAACATAGAACAGTACAGCACAGAACAGGCCCTTCGGCCCACGATGTTGTGCCGAGCTTTATCTGAAACCAAGATCAAGCTATCCCACTCCCTATCATCCTGGTGTGCTCCATGTGCCTATCCAATAACCGCTTAAATGTTTCTAAAGTGTCTGACTCCACTATCACTGCAGGCAGTCCATTCCACACCCCAACCACTCTCTGCGTAAAGAACCTACCTCTGATATCCGTCCTGTATCTCCCACCACGAACCCTATAGTTATGCCCCCTTGTAATAGCTCCATCCACCCGAGGAAATAGTCTTTGAGCCTTCACTCTATCTATCCCCTTCATCATTTTATACACCTCTATTAAGTCTCCCCTCAGCCTCCTCCGCTCCAGAGAGAACAGCCCTAGCTCCCTCAACCTTTCCTCATATGACCTACCCTCCAAACCAGGCAGCATCCTGGTAAATCTCCTCTGCACTCTTTCCAGCGCTTCCACATCCTTCTTATAGTGAGGTGACCAGAACTGCACACAATATTCCAAATGTGGTCTCAGCAAGGTCCTGTACAGTTGCAGCATAACCCCACGGCTCTTAAACTCCAACCCCCTGTTAATAAAAGCTAACACACTATAGGCCTTCTTCACAGCTCTTTCCACTTGAGTGGCAACCTTTAGAGATCTGTGGATATGGACCCCAAGATCTCTCTGTTCCTCCACAGTCTTCAGAACCCTACCTTTGACCCTGTAATCCACATTTAAATTTGTCCTACCAAAATGAATCACCTCACATTTATCAGGGTTAAACTCCATTTGCCATTTTTCAGCCCAGCTTTGTATCCTATCTATGTCTCTTTGCAGCCTACAACAGCCCTCCACCTCATCCACTACTCCACCAATCTTGGTGTCATCAGCAAATTTACTGATCCACCCTTCAGCCCCCTCCTCTAAGTCATTAATAAAAATCACAAAGAGCAGAGGACCAAGCACTGATCCCTGCGGCACACCGCTAGCAACCTGCCTCCAATCCGAAAATTTTCCATCGACCACCACCCTCTGTCTTCGATCAGACAGCCAGTTACCTATCCAATCGGCCAACTTTCCCTCTATCCCACACCTCCTCACTTTCATCATAAGTCGACCATGGGGGACCTTATCAAACGCCTTACTAAAATCCATGTATATGACATCAACTGCCCTACCTTCATCAACACACTTAGTTACCTCCTCAAAAAATTCTATCAAATTTGTGAGGCACGACTTGCCCTTCACGAATCCGTGCTGACTATCTCGGATTAATCCGCATCTTTCTAAATGGTCGTAAATCCCATCCCTAAGGACCCTTTCCATCAATTTACCAACCACCAAAGTAAGACTAACCGGTCTATAATTACCAGGGTCATTTCTATTCCCTTTCTTAAACAGAGGAACAACATTCGCCATTCTCCAGTCCTCTGGCACCATCCCCGTGGACAGCGAGGACCCAAAGATCAACGCCAAAGGCTCTGCAATCTCATCCCTTGCCTCCCACAGAATCCTAGGATACATTTCATCAGGCCCAGGGGACTTATCGACCTTCAGTTTATTCAAAACTGCCAAGACATCCTCCCTCCGAACATCTATTTCCTCCAGCCTATTAGCCTGTAACACCTTCTCTTCCTCAAAAACATGGCCCCTCTCCTTGGTGAACACTGAAGAAAAGTATTCATTCATCACCTCGCCTATCTCTACTGACTCCATACACAAGTTCCCACTACTGTCCTTGACCGGCCCTAACCTCACCCTGGTCATTCTTTTATTCCTCACATAAGAGTAAAAAGCCTTGGGGTTTTCCTTGATCCGACCCGCCAAGGACTTCTCATGTCCCCTCCTAGCTCTCCAAAGCCCCTTTTTCAGCTCATTCCTTGCTAACTTGTAACCCTCAATCGAGCCATCTGAACCTTGTTTCCTCATCCCTACATAAGCTTCCCTCTTCCTTTTCACAAGACATTCCACCTCTTTTGTGAACCATGGTTCCCTCACTCGGCCATTTCCTCCCTGCCTGACAGGAACATACCTATCAAGGACATCCAGTATTTGTTCCTTGAAAAAGTTCCACTTTTCATTAGTTCCTTTCTCTGACAGTTTCTGTTCCCAACTTATGCCCCCTAATTCTTGCCTAATCGCATCATAATTACCCCTCCCCCAATTGTAAACCTTGCCCTGCCGTACGGCCCTATCCCTCTCCATTGCAATAACAAAAGACACCGAATTGTGGTCACTATCTCCAAATTGCTCTCCCACAACCAAATCTAACACTTGGCCCGGTTCATTTCCCAGTACCAAATCCAATGTGGCCTCACCTCTAGTCGGCCCATCCACATATTGTGTCAGGAAACCCTCCCGCACACACTGCACAAAAACTGCCCCATCCAAACTATTTGACCTACAAAGGTTCCAATCAATATTTGGAAAGTTAAAGTCCCCCATGACAACTACCCTGTGACCCCCACACATATCCATAATCTGCTTAGCAATTTCTTCCTCCACATCTCTATTACTATTTGGGGGCCTATAGTAAACTCCTAGCAACGTGACCGCTCCTTTCCTATTTCTAACTTCAGCCCATATTACCTCAGTGTGCAGATCCCCCACGAAGTGCCTTTCCGCAGCCGTTAAACTATCCTTGATTAACAATGCCACTCCTCCACCTCTTTTACCAGCTTCCCTACACTTAGTGAAACATCTATACCCCGGAACGTCCAACAACCATTCCTGTCCTTGTTCTACCCACGTCTCCGTAATGGCCACAACATCGTAGTCCCAAGTACCAATCCACGCCCCAAGTTCATCTACCCCATTATTCTCCTGACAACTTGGATCAAATTGTCCCTGACACTCCAAAATTCCTGGGAATACAGCTCTCGTTTGTGTCTCCATAGCTGCGTATCTGTCACATTTAAAATACTAACGTTACTTTAGTGAAGAGACAACTCTGTCAGAAATATCTCAGTGCTGCGTTCACACAAAATGGCCACTGGGAAGAAACGCCAAATGGCTGCCTAATATTTGTGGATATTTTTCACTGATTCCCAGAAAGGGAGAGATGGACAGAAGACACAGACACAGAGAGTGAGAAAAAGAGAGAGACACAGATTGATGGAGGTATAAAAGCTTTCCCTTTACCCGCACATGATTTAACTTGTTCCCAGTTGGTTTATGGTTTCTCTCCTCAACTTATTGTCCAAAGTGCATCACTTCACATTTCTCAGTGTTGGAGTTAACTGCCTGACCGTTTCATTTCAATCTCCTCTGCACCCGCTCTCGAACACAAATAATTGTCTGGTAGAAAGTGAGAAGGAGCCTCGACAGAGAGGTTGGGAAGGATTGAATGGGGAGAGGCAGAAACCCTCAACACATTTCAAAACGACACTGATTTCCACTTGAAGGAATAACTTCTCCACCCCAACACTATCCCGTCATTCTCGATAAGCCCATGCTGCCCGTGTTCTGTGATAAATTACACGCAAGTGAAAAGATGATTTTAAATAGTGGGGTTACATTTGCCACCCCCTCAATCTGTAGGAACTGCTCCAGAGTCTATAGAATTTTGGAAGATGACCAGCAATGCATCCAATATTTCCAGCGCCGCTTCCTTTAATACTCTGGGATGTAGATTATCAGGCCCTGGGGCTTTGTCAGCCTTTAACCCCATTCATTCCCCCAGCACCATTTTCTTACTAATACTGATATCCTTCAATTCAATTCCACACTCTCACTAAAGCATTGGTTCCCTAACATTTCTGCCAGGTTATCTGTGCCTCTTTTGTGAAGACAGAACCAAAGTATACGTTCAATTCTTCTGCCATTTCTTTGCTCCCCCTTATAATTTCCCCGGAGAGAGGCAGAGTCACTGAGAGATAGGGATGAGATAGTAATGCAGAGAGTAACAGTGAGATATTCAGGTGGGCAAGCAGCTAATAGTGGGGTACAACAAGGATCACTCCAAAGCCACAGATATTGCCTCATGTTGCCGCTGTCGCCATTTACCTTAAATCAGCATCCTCTGCTTCCCAAGCTTTCCCCCAATGTGCCGATTATCTCAAAGCCGATCCTCTCAGTCCCGGGACATCACTGCAGGAGTTCCTCAGGGTGAGTGTCCGAGGCCCCAACCATCTTCAGCTGCTCCATCACTGACCTTCCCTCCATAGGTGAGATGTTCGCTGATGATCGCACCATTCACAACTCCTCAGATTGTGAAATAGTCAATGCCGGAATACTGAGCAGGACAGGCAGCATCTGTGTAAAGAGAAGCAGATTCTGGGACTGGGGGACTGAGAGACAGGAAGATAGTGAAACACACACAAACTCACTGACAACAAACGCAGTGATGCATACACACACACACAGATACACGCACAGTCTCACACACACACACACACAGATACACGCACAGTCTCACACACAGACACACACACACACACAGATAGAGAACACTCCCAGAGTCTCACTCACAATGTGAAACTATTAAAATTGGGGTTGTTCTGGGAGCCAGAATGAAAGGAAAACAGATATCGGAGGATGGTGGGACAGGAGGAGCTGGGGAAGGCCCATAGGCACGGTGGCACAGTGGTTAGCACTGCTGCCTCACAGTGCCAGGGGCCCAGGTTCAATTCCAGCCTTGGGTGACTGTCTGTGTAGAATTTGCACGCTCTCCTCGACTCTGCATGGGTTTCCTCCGGGTGTTCCGGTTTCCTCCCACAGTCCAAAGATGTCGAGGTTAGGTGGACTGGCCATGCTCAATTGCCCCTTAGTATCCAAAGATGTTTAGATGAGGTGGATTGGCCATGGTAAATGTGTGGGGCTGTGGGGAATGGGTAGGGGAAAGGGTTTGGCTCAGATACTCTGTCAGAGATTCGGTGCAGACTCGATGGGCTGAATGGCCTCCTTCTGCACTGGGATTCTGTGGTTCAACCAGTTTCCATTATTCTCCTGAAAACTTTCAAATAATCAGCCGCTGATCCTTCGAAAAACCGGGGAATACAATCCTCGTTTGTGTTATTTTACCACCTTGTGATTTAACCCTTGCTGTCCTGGTATCATTCTGGTAAATCTACACTGTACACAAATGGATGGAGCGGTGCCACATAGGAGGTTAGTGCGCTAAATTAAAGTGCATGGGATTGGGGGAATATAATGGCACGGATTGAGAATTGGTTCACAGACAGGGAACAGTGAGTAGGAAGAAATGAATCTTTTTCTAAGTAGCAGGCAGTGACGAGTGGGGTCCCGCAGGGGTCAGTTCTTGGGTCCCAGCTATTCACAAAACACATCAGTGATTTAGATGAGGGAACCAAATGTAATATTCTCAAGTTTGCTGATGAGGCAAAACTTGGTGGGAATGTGAGTGATGAGGAGGATGTTAAGAGGCTTCGGGGTGATTTAGACAAGTTGAGTGAGTGGGGAAATACATGGCACACGCAGAATAATGTGGATAAATGTGACGTTGTCCACTTTGGACGGAGGAAGAGAGCGGCAGAGTATTAGTTGAATGGTGATAGATTGGGAAATGTTGTACAAAGGGACCTGGGTATCTGAGAACACCAGTCACTGAAAGCAAGCATGCAGCTACAGCAAGCAGTTAGGAAGACCAATGGGATGTTGGCCTTCATTGCAAGAGGGTTCAAGTAGAAGAGCAAGGATGTCTTACTGCAGCTGGACAGGGCCTCGGTGAGACCACACACGGCCTATGAGGATGGTGGAAGCGGAGATGATGAGTGAATGACAGGGATGGAGAGGTGACATTAGGAGAGGCAATGGCCTAGTGCTATTATCTCCAGACTATTAATCCAGAAACTCAGCCAATGTTCTGGGGACCTGGGTTTGAATCCCACCAATTGGAATTCAATAAAAATATCTGGAATTAAGAATCTACTGGTGACCATGAAACCATTGTCGATTGTCGGAAAAACCCATCTGGTTCACTAATGTCTTTTAGGGAAGGAAATCTGCCGTCCTTACGTGGTCTGGGCTACGTGTGACTCCAGAGCCACAGCAATGCGGTTAACTCTCAACTGCCCGCGAAGAGCAACTCGATGCAATAAATTCTGTTCAGCCAGCGATGCCCATGTCCCACGAAAGAATTAAAGAAAACTTCAATCAACTCACTCCTGAACCTTCTAAATCCCAGGGATACAGAATAAATCTCCATCGAAACTGTCCTGTGACAAAATACACCACAGAGTTAGAAACACAGTCAATGCCTCTACGTTCTCAGAAGATGAAGGAAATTGGGCATGTCAGCTATAACTCTCACTAATTCATTCTTTCTGGTTGTATCACAGCTTGGTCTGGCTCCTGTTCTGCCCAAGACCGCAAGGATCTACAAAAGATCATGAATGTAGCCCAATCCATCACGCAAACCGGCCTCCCATCCACTGACTCTGTCTACACTTCCCGCTGCCTCGGAAAAGCAGCCGGCATAATGAAGGACCCCACGCACCCCGGACATTCTCTCTTCCACCTTCTTCCGTCGGGAAAAAGATACAAAAGTCTGAGGTCACCGACCGACCGACTCAAGAACA
Source organism: Mustelus asterias (assembly GCF_964213995.1). NCBI lineage: Eukaryota > Metazoa > Chordata > Chondrichthyes > Carcharhiniformes > Triakidae > Mustelus > Mustelus asterias. Next base: position 127,918 of record NW_027590628.1, read on the forward strand.
GCTTCTTCCCTGCTGCTGTCAGACGTTTGAATGGACCTACCTCTCATTAAATTGATCTTTCTCTCCACCCTAGCTATGACTGTAACAGTACATTCTGCACTCTCTCGCTTCCTTCTCTATGAACAGTATGCTTTGTGTGTGTAGCGCGCAAGAAACAAGACTTTTCACTGTATACTAATATAATAATAAATCAAATCAAAATAATTAATCAAGTCAAAGTATTTACCCTGCTAATCCCCCTAAGACTATGGGGAAATTTAGCATGGCCAATCCACCGAACCCGCACATCTTTGGGCTGAGAGAAGGAAGAGCGGCACTCGGAGGAAACCCATGCAGATAGTGACCCGAGGCTGGATATGAACTTGTGTCCCTGGTGCTGTGATACAGCAGTGCTAACCACTGGTGCCACCGTGCTGCCCGCTCCTGTTTGGGAGCTTCACCAGGTTGACACCTCATTTTTAAGGGATGCCAGGTTGACCCCGTGGCTTGATGGTAATGGTTGAGTGGGGAATGAATCATTCTCTGTTACCTGCGGTGTCCTGGACATTGAGAGAAACTGACACTCAGACACATAAAACAACAACCTGCATTGATATAGCACCTTGAACAGAAACGTCCTCAGATGCTTCACAGGAGCCTGGAGTGAAAAATTAGAAGCCGAGTCACAGGCGAGTTTAGGGACAAAAGAATTGCCCCAAAGATCTGGTCAAAAAGGGGTTGTTTTGAGGAAGTGTCTGAATGGTGGAAAGGGAGGTATGAAGACAGAGAGTTTTGGGAAGGAATTCCAGAGTTGGAGCCACACAGTTGGACTGCAGACCCCAATGGTGAAAGGATTAAAATGGGGAATGGTCAGGGAGCCAGGATTAAAGGAAAACAGATATCAGAGGATGGTGGGACTGGGGGATATAGGGAGGGCTCATTTACAGAAGACAGTACCAAACTTTAACCACACCTCGTGTGAAGAAGTTTTTCCTAATTTAGCTTTGAAAGAAGTTTAGAAGTTTATTTATTAGTGTCACAAGTCGGCTTACATTAACACGGTAATGAAGTTACTGTGAAAATCCCCTAGTCGCCACACTCCGGCGCCTGTTCGGGTAACACTGAGGGAGAATTTAGCACGGCCAATGCACCCTAAACAGCACGTCTTTCAAACTGGAAAGGCCCCGCCCCTCCACGCGACTTTAAATACTAACGGTCGGAATGGGCCGGCAGGTGGGGGCCAGCCGGCGGCAAACGGTCGCCGCTTGCGGGCTGTGTGAACGCAGCAATGGTCCCGGTAAAGGTGCCCATTACACTCGCAGACCTTTGAGTTCAGGTTATGTCACAATGATCGAAATACTTAATCAGGCCAGCGAGTTACCCTCATCTACTGTCCGCTTTCTGAAAGACACTGAGGTCAATTATGGGGTAAAATATGGTGGGGGTGGAAGTGAGGGTTGAGGTGGATTGGTGTGAGGGTGGGGGGGTGGATTGGGGGTGAGGGTGGGGATGCAGGGCAGGAGGTGGATTGGGCTAAGGGTGGGGGTGAGGGGTGGATTGAGGGTGAGGGGTAGATTGGGGGTGAGCGATGGATTGGGGTTGAGGGTCGGGGGTGCAGGGTGAAAGGTGAATTGGGTGTGAGGGTGGGGGGGTGCCGGGTGGATTGGGCTAAGGGTGGGGGGTGCAGGGTGAGGGATGGATTGGGGGTGAGGGGTGGATTGAGGGTGAGGGGTGGATTGAGGGTGAGGGGTGGATTGAGGGTGAGGGGTGGATGGGGGTGAGGAGTGGATTGGGGGTGGGGGTGCAGGATGGGGTGGATTGGGGGTGCAGGGTGAGGGTGGGGGGTGCAGGGTGAGGGGTGGATTGGGCTACGGGTGGGGGGTGCAGGGTGAGGGATGGATTGGGGTGAGAGGTGGATTGAGGGTGAGGGGTAGATTGAGGGTGAGGGGTGGATGGGAGTGAGGGTGGGGGGTGCAGGGTGAGGTGTGGATTGGGCTAAGGTTGGGGGGTGTGGGTGAGGGATGGATTGGGCTACGGTTGGGGGGTGTGGGTGAGGGGTGGATTGAAGGTGAGGGGTGGATTGGGGGTGAGTGGGGGGTGAGGGATGGATTGGGAGTGCAGGGTGAGGGTGGGGGGTGGATTGGGGGTGGGGGGTGCAGGGTAAGGGGTGGATTGGGGGGGAGGGGTGTAGGGTGAGGTTGGGGGGGTGCAGGGTGAGGGGTGGATTGGGGGTGGGGTGTGCAGGGTGAGGGGTGGATTGGGGTTGAGGGTGGGGGGTGCAGAGTGAGGGGTGGATTGGGGGTGCAGGGTAAGGGGTGGATTGGGGGATGAGGGTCGGGGGTTTGAGAAAGCTGAAGAGAAACCACTCCAAAGATGTGCGGGTTAGGTTGATTGGCCATGCTGGATTGCCCCTTAGTGTCGGGGGACTAGCTAAGGTGAATGCATGGGGATAGGGCCTGGATGGGATTGTGGTCAGTGCAGACTCGATCGGCCAAATGGGCTCCCTTTGTACTGTAGGGATTCAAGAGGCAACTAGATAGATACATGAATAGGCAGGAAATAGGGATATGGACCACACACAGGCAAGAAAATATTAGAGAGGCATCTGTGTCGGCACAAACTTGGGCCGAAGGGCCTGTTCCTGTGCTGTACTTTTCTTTGTTCTTTGTTGACTGAGGGAGGAAACCGGAGCATCCGGAGGAAACCCACGCAGACACAGGGAGAACATGCGGACTCCGCACAGACAGGAATAAACTAATCTTTTTCTAAGTAGCAGGCAGTGACGAGTGGGGTCCCGCAGGGGTCAGTTCTTGGGTCCCAGCTATTCACAAAACACATCAGTGATTTGGATGAGGGAACCAAACGTAATATTCTCAAGTTTGCTGATGAGGCGAAACTTGGTGGGAATGTGAGTGATGAGGAGGATGTTAAGAGGCTTCGGGGTGATTTAGACAAGTTGAGTGAGTGGGGAAATACATGGCAGATGCAGAATAATGTGGATAAATGTGACGTTATCCACTTTGGATGGAGGAAGAGAATGGCAGAGTATTAGTTGAATGGTGATAGATTGGGAAATGTTGTACAAAGGGACCTGGGTATCTGAGAACACCAGTCACTGAAAGCAAGCATGCAGCTACAGCAAGCAGTTAGGAAGACCAATGGGATGTTGGCCTTCATTGCAAGAGGATTGGAGTAGAAGAGCAAGGATGTCTTACTGCAGCTGGACAGAGCCTCGGTGAGACCACACCTGGAGTCTTGTGTCCAGTGTTCCTCTCCTTATCTGAGGAAGGATGTACTTGCCACAGAGGGAGAGCAGTGAATGTTCACCAGACTGATTCCTGGGATGGCAGCATTGATGTCTGAGGGGAGATTGGGTCGGCTGGGCCTGTATTCACTGGAATGGAGAAGAGTGAGCGGGGATCTAATTGAAAGGTATAAAATTCTGACAGTGCTGGACAGGCTGGATACAGGGATATTGTTTCCTCCGGCTGGGGGTGTCTGGAACAAGGGGTCACAGTCTCAGGATACGGGGGAGGCCATTTGGGACTGAGATGAGGGGAAACCTCTTCACTCAGAGGGTGGTGAACCTGTGGAATTCTCTCCCACAGAAAGCCGTGGAGACCAAGTCACTGAATATATTTAAGAAGGAAATAGATAGATTTCTAGACTCTAAAGGTGTCGAGGTGAATGGGGAGAGCGCTGGTGTATGGCATTGAGACAGAGGATCGGCCATGATAGTGTTGAATGGTGGGTCAGGCTCGAAGGGCTGAATGGCCTCCTCCTCCTCCTATTTTCTATGTTGATGTGACCGCCCCAAGTCTCTTTGGGCCTCCACTCTTTCCAGCTTTTCCCCATTCATAAAGCAATCTGTTCTATCCTTTTTCAAGTGGGTGACCACACAATTGTCTGCAATGAAATCCATCTTTCACTCTTTGAACCATTCAGTTAAGACATTTCACTTTAGGGTGGCACGGTGGCACAGTGGTTCGTACTGCTGCCTCACAGCGCCAGGGACCCGGGTTCAATTCCAGCCTCGGGTGACTGTGCGGAGTTTGCACATTCTCCCCGTGTCTGCGTGGGTTTTCTCCGGGTGCTCTGGTTACCTTCCACACTCGCAAGATATATAGGTTAGATGGATTGGCAATGGGGTTATGGGGATAGGGCTGGGGTGAGGGCCTGGGTAAGATACTCTGTCATCAAGTCTGTGCAGACTCAATGAGCCGAATGGCCTCTTATACAGTGGAACACCTCTTTGCCATTTGAAGCTTCTGGTTTCCTCCCACACTCCAAAGATGTGCGGGTGAGGTTAATTGGCCGTGCTCAATTGCCCCTTAGTGTTAGGGGGATTCAGGCCTGGGTGGTATTGTTGTCGGGGGCAGGCTTGATGGGCCAAAGGACCTCCTTCTGCACTTTAGGGATTCTATGATGAACGGCATGGTGGCACAGTGGTTAGCACAGCGCCAAGAACCCAGGTTCAATTCCAGCCTCAGCTCACTGTCAGTGTAGAGTTCGCCCAGTGTCTGCGTGGGTTTCCTCCGGGTGCTCCAGTTTCCTCCCACAGTCCAAACATGTGCGGGTTAGGTGGATTGGCCATGATAAATTGACCCTAGTGTCAGGGGATTAACAGGGTAACTATATGGGGTTACGGGAATAGGGCCTGGGTGGGATTGTGGTCGATGCAGACTCGATGGGCCGAATGGTCTACCCGTCAGGGATTCTATGATTCTAGGATCTTAAATCATTGATAAATACGATGAAACTGAGACAGACCCGGGGGCTTTGCAGCAGCAGACAGAATTGGAATCATTGCATCCTGCACCGAGTTTTATTACACAATCAATTTCAGAAAATTCACAACTCTAATTCACAACAGCAAAGTGTGGGATTGCAAACTTGGAATTATTAGCCCAGGACTAAAGTTTAAAAGCTAAACACTGACATTCAGAAACAGGAGCTGGCCTCACATCTTCAATTCTGTGATTGTCCCCCATCTCCTGCTCTGAATATTACAATATCTCTGCCCCCTTCATGCGTCTGCAGACTTTGAAAGTTACTCAGACATCGGTGAAACTAGTCTTTATCTCGGGGCGTTTCCTGTGAAATTTGCACCTTCTCCAAAGAGACACAATCTAATTGAGGCTTTCTGATACAATCTGAATCTCCTTTCAAACAACCTCCCAACCCCACTGTGCAGGAATGTCACCTTTTGTCACATTCCCCAACACAATTGTTGACACTTTATCAGGAGGGAAAAGTAGATTCAACTGACAGATTCTGAGCCCCAGGTTGAATCTTTAAGATGTAAAAATGAACTGAAAGCCCAGGTCTCTCTGTTCCTGCATCCATTTTAACATTGACCCATTGATTTTAAATTGCTTCTCCTGTATAAAAATATAATCTATCAACCTCAGATTTAAACATTAATAAGCGACTGAGCATCAACTACGAATTATAGAAGGTAGTTCCAAACTAATATCACAGCTGGTGTGGCAAAGTGTTTCTGAATTCCACTCCTACAAGTCTAAAATCCTCAACATTGTTTGAAATCCAATGTCCCCAAGTCCTGGACTCCCCAACCAGCAGGAAAAGTTGTTCTTTATCAGTCCTCTCCATTCCCTTTATTATCTTGAAGTGTTTGATCCAATCATCCCGTAGCCTAAATTCCAGCATTACAGAGTAACACTTCAACTACACTTTTCAACAAACAATCCCAAACCAAATACAGAACAGGGTTCATAGAATCCTGCAGTGCAGGAGGCCATTCGGCCCATCGAGTCTGCACTGACCACAATCCCACCCAGGCCCCATCCCTATCATCCCATACATTTACCTCAGCTAATCCTCCTGACACGAAGGGACAATTTAGCTTGGCCAATCCACCTAACCTGTACACCTGATAGAAGTCTGCCAGATTATGAGGGGCATGGACAGAGTGGATAGTCAGAAGCTTTTTCCCAGGGTGGAAGAGTTATTACTCGGGGGCATAGGTTTAAGGTGCGAGGGGCAAGGTTTAAAGGAGAATCATAGAAACCCTACAGTGCAGAAGGAGGCCATTCGGCCCATCGAGTCTGCACCGACCACAATCCCACCCAGGCCCTACCCCCACATATTTTACCCGCTAATCCCTCTAACCTACGATGTGGGAGGAAAGTTTTTTTACACAGAGGGTGGTGGGTGCCTGGAACTCGTTGCCGGGGGAGGTAGTGGAAACGGATACGATAGTGACTTTTCAAGGGCGTCTTGACAAAGACATGAATAAGATGGGAATGGAGGGATATGGTCCCCGGAAGGGTAGGGGGTTTTAGTTCAGTCAGGCAGCATGGTCGGTGCAGGATTGGAGAGCCGAAAGACCTGTTCCCGTGCTGTAATTTTCTTTGTTCTATCTTTGGAGTGTGGGATGAAACCGGAGCACCCGGAGGAAACCCACACAAACACGGGAAGGACGTTCAAACTCCAGTCAGAAAGTGAGCCAAGCTGGGAATCGAAGGCGGGTCCCTGGCACTGTGAGGAAGCAGTGCTAACCCCTGCATCACTGTGCCACCCCCATATTGAAAACTTGGGTTCAAATTCAAGACAGCCGCAAATTCACTTTGAGAAAAGTTCCCTCTGCTGTGTGAAAGGAATTTTTAATTGAGGATTTTTATTTCTGGGAAAACTGAACTCACATTGAACAGCATCCTAGTGTGGGATTTAAACTCTAGTTTGTTTCAGTCATGGGGAGAGGGATGGAGCGAGAGGGAGAGATACAGATACAGAGGCAGAGAGACACAGAAACAGGATGGGATAGTGCTGTACATGTTTCAGAGCTGACACTGAGACACACACGAGATGTACAATCGCAGACCAGAGTGAATCATTCTCTGTTACCTGCAGTGTCCTGGACATGGACAGAAGCTGACACTCAGACACACACAACAACAACTTGCATTTATATAGCACCTTGGACAGTATTATCCCAAGATGCTTCACAGGAGCCTTAATGTGAGAAATTTGACCCCGAGTCACAGGAGAGTTTAGGGTCACATGTCCCAAAGGTTTGGCCAGATGGTTTTTATGAACTATTTTAATTGGAGGAAAAGGAGGTGTTAAAATGGAGAAAATCAATCTGCTTCACTAATGTTCTTTATGGAAGGAAATCTGCCGTCCTTACCTGGTCGGACCTACATGTGACTCCAGCCCCACAGCAATGTGGTTGACTCTTAGATGCTGTTTGAAATGGCCTAGCAAGCCACTCAGTTCATGAGCAATTAGGGACGAGGAGTAAACGCTGGCAGAACCAGCCAGGCCCACATCCCATGGATGTATTTGAGTAAAACGTTCAGGGAAGGAATTCCAGAGTTGGAGCCCACGCAGATGAAGACACAGCTCCCAATGGTGAAACGATTCAAATTGTGGATGGTCATGGAGCCAGAATGAAAGGAAAACAGATATGGGAGGATGGTGGGACTGGAGGAGGTGGATAACCAGCAAGAAACATTTATCTCTCTCTGTGCTATCAGTTTCCATTATTACATAGAACATAGAACATAGAACAGTACAGCACAGAACAGGCCCTTCGGCCCACGATGTTGTGCCGAGCTTTATCTGAAACCAAGATCAAGCTATCCCACTCCCTATCATCCTGGTGTGCTCCATGTGCCTATCCAATAACCGCTTAAATGTTTCTAAAGTGTCTGACTCCACTATCACTGCAGGCAGTCCATTCCACACCCCAACCACTCTCTGCGTAAAGAACCTACCTCTGATATCCGTCCTGTATCTCCCACCACGAACCCTATAGTTATGCCCCCTTGTAATAGCTCCATCCACCCGAGGAAATAGTCTTTGAACGTTCACTCTATCTATCCCCTTCATCATTTTATACACCTCTATTAAGTCTCCCCTCAGCCTCCTCCGCTCCAGAGAGAACAGCCCTAGCTCCCTCAACCTTTCCTCATATGACCTACCCTCCAAACCAGGCAGCATCCTGGTAAATCTCCTCTGCACTCTTTCCAGCGCTTCCACATCCTTCTTATAGTGAGGTGACCAGAACTGCACACAATATTCCAAATGTGGTCTCACCAAGGTCCTGTACAGTTGCAGCATAACCCCACGGCTCTTAAACTCCAACCCCCTGTTAATAAAAGCTAACACACTATAGGCCTTCTTCACAGCTCTATCCACTTGACTGGCAACCTTTAGAGATCTGTGGATATGGACCCCAAGATCTCTCTGTTCCTCCACAGTCTTCGGAACCCTACCTTTGACCCTGTAATCCACATTTAAATTTGTCCTACCAAAATGAATCACCTCACATTTATCAGGGTTAAACTCCATTTGCCATTTTTCAGCCCAGCTTTGCATCCTATCTATGTCTCTTTGCAGCCTACAACAGCCCTCCACCTCATCCACTACTCCACCAATCTTGGTGTCATCAGCAAATTTACTGATCCACCCTTCAGCCCCCTCCTCTAAGTCATTAATAAAAATCACAAAGAGCAGAGGACCAAGCACTGATCCCTGCGGCACACCGCTAGCAACCTGCCTCCAATCCAAAAATTTTCCATCGACCACCACCCTCTGTCTTCGGTCAGACAGCCAGTTACCTATCCAATCGGCCAACTTTCCCTCTATCCCACACCTCCTCACTTTCATCATAAGCCGACCATGGGGGACCTTATCAAACGCCTTACTAAAATCCATGTATATGACATCAACTGCCCTACCTTCATCAACACACTTAGTTACCTCCTCAAAAAATTCTATCAAATTTGTGAGGCACGACTTGCCCTTCACGAATCCGTGCTGACTATCTCGGATTAATCCGCATCTTTCTAAATGGTCGTAAATCCCATCCCTAAGGACCCTTTCCATCAATTTACCAACCACCGAAGTAAGACTAACCGGTCTATAATTACCAGGGTCATTTCTATTCCCTTTCTTAAACAGAGGAACAACATTCGCCATTCTCCAGTCCTCTGGCACCATCCCCGTGGACAGCGAGGACCCAAAGATCAACGCCAAAGGCTCTGCAATCTCATCCCTTGCCTCCCACAGAATCCTAGGATACATTTCATCAGGCCCAGGGGACTTATCGACCTTCAGTTTATTCAAAACTGCCAAGACATCCTCCCTCCGAACATCTATTTCCTCCAGCCTATTAGCCTGTAACACCTTCTCTTCCTCAAAAACATGGCCCCTCTCCTTGGTGAACACTGAAGAAAAGTATTCATTCATCACCTCGCCTATCTCTACTGACTCCATACACAAGTTCCCACTACTGTCCTTGACCGGCCCTAACCTCACCCTGGTCATTCTTTTATTCCTCACATAAGAGTAAAAAGCCTTGGGGTTTTCCTTGATCCGACCCGCCAAGGACTTCTCATGTCCCCTCCTAGCTCTCCTAAGCCCCTTTTTCAGCTCATTCCTTGCTAACTTGTAACCCTCAATCGAGCCATCTGAACCTTGTTTCCTCATCCCTACATAAGCTTCCCTCTTCCTTTTCACAAGACATTCCACCTCTTTTGTGAACCATGGTTCCCTCACTCGGCCATTTCCTCCCTGCCTGACAGGAACATACCTATCAAGGACATCCAGTATTTGTTCCTTGAAAAAGTTCCACTTTTCATTAGTTCCTTTCTCTGACAGTTTCTGTTCCCAACTTATGCCCCCTAATTCTTGCCTAATCGCATCATAATTACCCCTCCCCCAATTGTAAACCTTGCCCTGCCGTACGGCCCTATCCCTCTCCATTGCAATAACAAAAGACACCGAATTGTGGTCACTATCTCCAAATTGCTCTCCCACAACCAAATCTAACACTTGGCCCGGTTCATTTCCCAGTACCAAATCCAATGTGGCCTCACCTCTAGTCGGCCCATCCACATATTGTGTCAGGAAACCCTCCCGCACACACTGCACAAAAACTGCCCCATCCAAACTATTTGACCTACAAAGGTTCCAATCAATATTTGGAAAGTTAAAGTCCCCCATGACAACTACCCTGTGACCCCCACACATATCCATAATCTGCTTAGCAATTTCTTCCTCCACATCTCTATTACTATTTGGGGGCCTATAGTAAACTCCTAGCAACGTGACCGCTCCTTTCCTATTTCTAACTTCAGCCCATATTACCTCAGTGTGCAGATCCCCCACGAAGTGCCTTTCCGCAGCCGTTAAACTATCCTTGATTAACAATGCCACTCCTCCACCTCTTTTACCAGCTTCCCTACACTTAGTGAAACATCTATACCCCGGAACGTCCAACAACCATTCCTGTCCTTGTTCTACCCACGTCTCCGTAATGGCCACAACATCGTAGTCCCAAGTACCAATCCACGCCCCAAGTTCATCTACCCCATTATTCTCCTGACAACTTGGATCAAATTATCCCTGACACTCCAAAATTCCTGGGAATACAGCCCTCGTTTGTGTCTCCATAGCTGCGTATCTGTCACATTTAAAATACTAACGTTACTTTAGTGAAGAGACAACTCTGTCAGAAATATCTCAGTGCTGCGTTCACACAAAATGGCCACTGGGAAGAAACGCCAAATGGCTGCCTAATATTTGTGGATATTTTTCACTGATTCCCAGAAAGGGAGAGATGGACAGAAGACACAGACACAGAGAGTGAGAAAAAGAGAGAGACACAGATTGATGGAGGTATAAAAGCTTTCCCTTTACCCGCACATGATTTAACTTGTTCCCAGTTGGTTTATGGTTTCTCTCCTCAACTGATTGTCCAAAGTGCATCACTTCACATTTCTCAGTGTTGGAGTTAACTGCCTGACCGTTTCATTTCAATCTCCTCTGCACCCGCTCTCGAACACAAATAATTGTCTGGTAGAAAGTGAGAAGGAGCCTCGACAGAGAGGTTGGGAAGGATTGAATGGGGAGAGGCAGAAACCCTCAACACATTTCAAAACGACACTGATTTCCACTTGAAGGAATAACTTCTCCACCCCAACACTATCCCGTCATTCTCGATAAGCCCATGCTGCCCGTGTTCTGTGATAAATTACACGCAAGTGAAAAGATGATTTTAAATAGTGGGGTTACATTTGCCACCCCCCAATCTGTAGGAACTGCTCCAGAGTCTATAGAATTTTGGAAGATGACCAGCAATGCATCCAATATTTCCAGCGCCGCTTCCTTTAATACTCTGGGATGTAGATTATCAGGCCCTGGGGCTTTGTCAGCCTTTAACCCCATTCATTCCCCCAGCACCATTTTCTTACTAATACTGATTTCCTTCAATTCAATTCCACACTCTCACTAAACCATTGGTTCCCTAACATTTCTTTTGCACATTCTCCCCGTGTCCGCATGGGTTTCCTCTGGGTGCTCCGGTTTCCTCCCACAGTCCAAAGATGTACAGATTGGGTGGACTGGCCATGCTAAATTGCCCCTTAGTATCCAAAGATGTTTAGATGAGGTGGATTGGCCATGGTAAATGTGTGGGGCTGTGGGGAATGGGTGGGGGAAAGGGTTTGGCTCAGATACTCTGTCAGAGATTCGGTGCAGACTCGATGGGCTGAATGGCCTCCTTCTGCACTGGGATTCTGTGGTTCAACCAGTTTCCATTATTCTCCTGAAAACTTTCAAATAATCAGCCGCTGATCCTTCGAAAAACCGGGGAATACAATCCTCGTTTGTGTTATTTTACCACCTTGTGATTTAACCCTTGCTGTCCTGGTATCATTCTGGTAAATCTACACTGTACACAAATGGATGGAGCGGTGCCACATAGGAGGTTAGTGCGCTAAATTAAAGAACAAGAACAAGAACAAAGAACAATACAGCACAGGAACAGGCCCTTCGGCCCTCCAAGCCGGCGCCGCTCCCCGGTCCAGGATTGAATCCTGAATCCAGGATCCCCGCCCAATTTTCCAGCCTATCTACATCCTAATATCCTATCCACCGAGCTGTCCCTCACAGCTACGATGCTTTGTTCATCACAACCTATTAACTCACCCCCACCCCCCCATTCCAGACCATGTGATCTCCAGGGAGAGGCGAAAACCCAGAGTGAAAACCCCAGGGCCAATATGGGGAAAAAAAAAATCTGGGAAATTCCTCTCCGACCCCCTGTGGCGATCGAAACGAGTCCAGGAGATCACACTGGCCCTGATCAGAAAATGCTTCCCAACCCTATTCATTTCCACTTCTGCTTTACGAACACCATCTGAATTCCCTGCTCCCGAGACAGGTTCCCAACTATCCGCAGTCTCGCTCTGTACTGGCACCAGCAGGATGATCATAGAATGAAGCCTTGAAATGAGAAACAAAGAACAATTAGCCCGCGCCGCTCCCTGGTCCAAACTAGACCACTCTTTTGTATCCCTCCATTCCCACTCCGTTCATATAGCTGTCTAGTTAAGTCTTAAACGTTCCCAGTGTGTCCGCCTCCACCACCTTGCCCGGCAACACATTCCAGGCCCCCAAGTGCATGGGATTGGGGGAATATAATGGCACGGATTGAGAATTGGTTCACAGACAGGGAACAGTGAGTAGGAAGAAATGAATCTTTTTCTAAGTAGCAGGCAGTGACGAGTGGGGTCCCGCAGGGGTCAGTTCTTGGGTCCCAGCTATTCACAAAACACATCAGTGATTTGGATGAGGGAACCAAACGTAATATTCTCAAGTTTGCTGATGAGGCGAAACTTGGTGGGAATGTGAGTGATGAGGAGGATGTTAAGAGGCTTCGGGGTGATTTAGACAAGTTGAGTGAGTGGGGAAATACATGGCAGATGCAGAATAATGTGGATAAATGTGACGTTATCCACTTTGGATGGAGGAAGAGAATGGCAGAGTATTAGTTGAATGGTGATAGATTGGGAAATGTTGTACAAAGGGACCTGGGTATCTGAGAACACCAGTCACTGAAAGCAAGCATGCAGCTACAGCAAGCAGTTAGGAAGACCAATGGGATGTTGTCCTTCATTGCAAGAGGATTCGAGTGGAAGAGCAAGGATGTCTTACTGCAGCTGGACAGGGCCTCGGTGAGACCACACCTGGAGTCTTGTGTACAGTGTTCCTCTCCTTATCTGAGGAAGGATGTACTTGCCACAGAGGGAGAGCAGTGAATGTTCACCAGACTGATTCCTGGGATGGCAGCATTGATGTCTGAGGGGAGATTGGGTCGGCTGGGCCTGTATTCACTGGAATGTAGAAGAGTGAGCGGGGATCTAATTGAAAGGTATAAAATTCTGACAGTGCTGGACAGGCTGGATACAGGGATATTGTTTCCTCCGGCTGGGGGTGTCTGGAACAAGGGGTCACAGTCTCAGGATACGGGGGAGGCCATTTGGGACTGAGATGAGGGGAAACCTCTCCACTCAGAGGGTGGTGAACCTGTGGAATTCTCTCCCACAGAAAGCTGTGGAGACCAAGTCACTGAATATATTTAAGAAGGAAATAGATAGATTTCTAGACTCTGAAGGTGTCGAGGTGTATGGGGAGAGCGCTGGTGTGTGGCATTGAGACAGAGGATCGGCCATGATAGTGTTGAATGGTGGGTTAGGCTCGAAGGGCTGAATGGCCTCCTCCTCCTCCTATTTTCTATGTTTCTGTGACTGCCCCAAGTCTCTTTGGGCCTCCACTCTTTCCAGCTTTTCCCCATTCATAAAGCAATGGGTTCTATCCTTTTTAAAGTGGGTGACCACACAATTGTCTACAATGAAATCCACCTTTCACTCTTTGAACCATTCAGTTAAGACATTTCACTTTAGGGCGGCCCGGTGGCACAGTGGTTCGTACTGCTGCCTCACAGCGCCAGGGACCCAGGTTCAATTCCAGCCTCAGCTCGCTGTCAGTGTAGAGTTCGCCCAGTGTCTGCGTGGGTTTCCTCCGGGTGCTCCAGTTTCCTCCCACAGTCCAACGATGTGCGGGTTAGGTGGATTGGCCATGATAAATTGACCCTAGTGTCAGGGGATTAACAGGGTAACTATATGGGGTTATGGGAATAGGGCCTGGGTGGGATTGTGGTCGATGCAGACTCGATGGGCCGAATGGTCTACCCTTCAGGGATTCTATGATTCTAGGATCTGAAATCATTGATAAATACTATGAAACTGAGACAGACACGGGGGCTTTGCAGCAGCAGACAGAATGGGAATCATTGCATCCTGCATGGAGTTTTATTACACAATCAATTTTAGAAAATTCACAACTCTAATTCACAACAGCAAAGTGTGGGATTGCAAACTTGGAATTATTAGCCCAGGACTAAAGTTTAAAAGCTAAACACTGACATTCAGAAACAAGAGATGGCCTCACATCTTCAATTCTGTGATTGTCCCCCCTCTCCTGCTCTGAATATTACAATATCTCTGCCTCCTTCATGCGTCTGCAGACTTTGAAAGTTACTCAGACATCGGTGAAACTAGTCTTTATCTCGGGGCGTTTCCTGTGAAATTTGCACCTTCTCCAAAGAGACACAATCTAATTGACGTTTTCTGACACAAACTGAATCTCCTTTCAAACAACCTCCCAACCCCACTGTGCAGGAATGTCACCTTTTGTCACATTCCCCAACACAATTGTTGACACTTTATCGGGATGGGAAAAGTAGATTCAACTGACAGATTCTGAGCCCCAGGTTGAATCTTTAAGATGTAAAAATGAACTGAAAGCCCAGGTCTCTCTGTTCCTGCATCCATTTTAACATTGACCCATTGATTTTAAATTGCTTCTCCTGTATAAAAATATAATCTATCAACCTCAGATTTAAACATTAATAAGCGACTGAGCATCAACTGCGAATTATAGAAGGTAGTTCCAAACTAATATCACAGCTGGTGTGGCAAAGTGTTTCTGAATTCCACTCCTACAAGTCTAAAATCCTCAACATTGTTTGAAATCCAATGTCCCCAAGTCCTGGACTCCCCAACCAGCAGGAAAAGTAGTTCTTTATCAGTCCTCTCCATTCCCCTTATTATCTTGAAGTGTTTGATCCAATCATCCCGTAGCCTAAATTCCAGCATTACAGAGTAACACTTCAACGACACTTTTCAACAAACAATCCCAAACCAAATACAGAACAGGGTTCATAGAATCCTGCAGTGCAGGAGGCCATTCGGCCCATCGAGTCTGCACTGACCACAATCCCACCCAGGCCCCATCCCTATCATCCCATACATTTACCTCAGCTAATCCTCCTGACACTAAGGGACAATTTAGCTTGGCCAATCCACTTAACCTGTACACCTGATAGAAGTCTGCCAGATTATGAGGGGCATGGACAGAGTGGATCGTCAGAAGCTTTTTCCCAGGGTGGAAGAGTTATTACTCGGGGGCACAGGTTTAAGGTGCGAGGGGCAAGGTTTAAAGGAGATGTGGAAGGAAAGTTTTTTTACACAGAGGGTGGTGGGTGCCTGGAACTCGTTGCCGGGGGAGATAGTGGAAACGGATACGATAGTGACTTTTCAAGGGCGTCTTGACAAAGACATGAATAAGATGGGAATGGAGGGATATGGTCCCCGGAAGGGTAGGGGGTTTTAGTTCAGTCAGGCAGCATGGTCGGTGCAGGATTGGAGAGCCGAAAGACCTGTTCCCGTGCTGTAATTTTCTTTGTTCTATCTTTGGAGTGTGGGATGAAACCGGAGCACCCGGAGGAAACCCACACAAACACGGGAAGGACGTTCAAACTCCAGTCAGAAAGTGAGCCATGCTGGGAATCGAAGGCGTGTCCCTGGCACTGTGAGGAAGCAGTGCTAACCCCTGCATCACTGTGCCACCCCCATATTGAAAACTTGGGTTCAAATTCAAGACAGCCGCAAATTCACTTTGAGAGAAGTTCCCTCTGCTGTGTGAAAGGAATTTTTAATTGAGGATTTTTATTTCTGGGAAAACTGAACTCACATTGAACAGCATCCCAGTGTGGGATTTAAACTCTAGTTTGTTTCAGTCCTGGGGAGAGAGATGGAGCGAGAGGGAGAGATACAGATACAGAGGCAGAGAGACACAGAAACAGGATGGGATTGTGCTGTACATGTTTCAGAGCTGACACTGAGACACACACGAGATGTATAATCGCAGACCAGAGTGAATCATTCTCTGTTACCTGCAGTGTCCTGGACATGGACAGAAGCTGACACTCAGACACACACAACAACAACTTGCATTTATATAGCACCTTGGACAGTATTATCCCAAGATGCTTCACAGGAGACTTAATGTGAGAAATTTGACCCCGAGTCACAGGAGAGTTTAGGGTCACATGTCCCAAAGGTTTGGCCAGATGGTTTTTATGGACTATTTTAATTAGAGGAAAAGGAGGTGTTAAAATGGAGAAAACCAATCTGCATCACTAATGTTCTTTATGGAAGGAAATCTGCCGTCCTTACCTGGTCGGGCCTACATGTGACTCCAGCCCCACAGCAATGTGGTTGACTCTTAGATGCTGTTTGAAATGGCCTAGCAAGCCACTCAGTTCATGAACAATTAGGGACGAGGAGGAAACGCTGGCAGAACCAGCCAGGCCCACATCCCATGGATGTATTTGAGTAAAACGTTCAGGGAAGGAATTCCAGAGTTGGAGCCCACGCAGATGAAGACACAGCTCCCAATGGTGAAACGATTCAAATTGTGGATGGTCACGGAGCCAGAATGAAAGGAAAACAGATATGGTAGGATGGTGGGACTGGAGGAGGTGGATAACCAGCAAGAAACATTTCTCTCTCTCTGTGCTATCAGTTTCCATTATTCTCCTGACAAATTGGATCAAATTGTCCCTGACACTCCAAAATTCCCGGGAATACAGCCCTCGTTTGTGTCTCCATAGCTGCGTATCTGTCACATTTAAAATACTAACGTTACTTTAGTGAAGAGACAACTCTGTCAGAAATATCTCAGTGCTGCGTTCACACAAAATGGCCACTGGGAAGAAACGCCAAATGGCTGCCTAATATTTGTGGATATTTTTCACAGATTCCCAGAAAGGGAGAGATGGACAGAAGACACAGACACAGAGAGTGAGAAAAAGAGAGAGACACAGATTGATGGAGGTATAAAAGGTTTCCCTTTACCTGCACATGAATTAACTTGTTCCCAGTTGGTTTATGGATTCTCTCCTCAACTTATTGTCCAAAGTGCATCACTTCACATTTCTCAGTGTTGAAGTTAACTGTCTGTCTGTTTCATTTCAATCTCCTCTGCACCCGCTCTCGAACACAAATAATTGTCTGGTAGAAAGTGAGAAGGAGCCTCGATAGAGAGGTTGGGAAGGATTGAATGGGGAGAGGCAGAAACCCTCAACACATTTCAAAACGACACTGATTTCCACTTGAAGGAATAACTTCTCCACCCCAACACTATCCCGTCATTCTCGATAAGCCCATGCTGCCCGTGTTCTGTGATAAATTACACGCAAGTGAAAAGATGATTTTAAATAGTGGGGTTACATTTGCCACCCCCCAATCTGTAGGAACTGCTCCAGAGTCTATAGAATTTTGGAAGATGACCAGCAATGCATCCAATATTTCCAGCGCTGCTTCCTTTAATACTCTGGGATGTAGATTATCAGGCCCTGGGGCTTTGTCAGCCTTAAACCCCATTCATTCCCCCAGCACCATTTTCTTACTAATACTGATTTCCTTCAATTCAATTCCGCACTCTCACTAAACCATTGGTTCCCTAACATTTCTGCCAGGTTATCTGTGCCTCTTTTGTGAAGACAGAACCAAAGTATATGTTCAATTCTTCTGCCATTTCTTTGCTCCCCATTATAATGTCCCCGGAGAGATGGAGAGAGGCAGAGTCACTGAGAGATAGGGATGAGATAGTAATGCAGAGAGTAACAGTGAGATATTCAGGTGGGCAAGCAGCTAATAGTGGGGTACAACAAGGATCACTCCAAAGCCACAGATATTGCCTCATGTTGCCGCTGTCGCCATTTACCTTAAATCAGCATCCTCTGCTTCCCAAGCTTTCCCCCAATGTGCCGATTATCTCAAAGCCGATCCTCTCAGTCCCGGGACATCACTGCAGGAGTTCCTCAGGGTGAGTGTCCGAGGCCCCAACCATCTTCAGCTGCTCCATCACTGACCTTCACTCCATAGGTGAGATGTTCGCTGATGATCGCACCATTCACAACTCCTCAGATTGTGAAATAGTCAATGCAGAAATACTGAGCAGGACAGGCAGCATCTGTGTAAAGAGAAGCAGATTCTGGGACTGGGGGACTGAGAGACAGGAAGATAGTGAAACACACACAAACTCACTGACAACAAACGCAGTGATGCACAGACACACACACACACAGATACACGCACAGTCTCACACACAGACACACACACACACAGATAGATAACACTCCCACAGTCTCACTCACAATATCCTAATCCCCCTGGCATTAAGGGGCAATTTATCATGGCCAATCAACCTAACGCGCACATCTTTGGAGCGTGGGAGGAAACCGGAGCACCCAGAGGAAACCCACGCAGACATGGGGAGAACGTGCAAACTCCACACAGACAGTCACCCGATACCAAAATTGAACCCAGGTCCGTTGCACTGTGAGGCAGCAGAGCTAACCACTGTACCACCCATGTTGTCCTTCATTGCAAGAGGATTCGAGTGGAAGAGCAAGGATGTCTTATTGCAGCTGGACAGAGCCTCGGTGAGACCACACCTGGAGTCTTGTGTCCAGTGTTCCTCTCCTTATCTGAGGAAGGATGTACTTGCCACAGAGGGAGAGCAGTGAATGTTCACCAGACTGATTCCTGGGATGGCAGCATTGATGTCTGAGGGGAGATTGGGTCGGCTGGGCCTGTATTCACTGGAATGGAGAAGAGTGAGCGGGGATCTAATTGAAAGGTATAAAATTCTGACAGTGCTGGACAGGCTGGATACAGGGATATTGTTTCCTCCGGCTGGGGGTGTCTGGAACAAGGGGTCACAGTCTCAGGATACGGGGGAGGCCATTTGGGACTGAGATGAGGGGAAACCTCTTCACTCAGAGGGTGGTGAACCTGTGGAATTCTCTCCCACAGAAAGCCGTGGAGACCAAGTCACTGAATATATTTAAGGAGGAAACCGATAGATTTCTCGACTCTAAAGGTGTCGAGGTGTATGGGGAGAGCGCTGGGGTATGGCATTGAGACAGAGGATCGGCCATGATAGTGTTGAATGGTGGGTCAGGCTCGAAGGGCTGAATGGCCTCTTCCTCCTCCTATTTTCTATGTTGACGTGACCGCCCCAAGTCTCTTTGGGCCTCCACTCTTTCCAGCAATTGGAGATAACTTTCTTCACTGTCCACTATGCCACCAATCTTGGTGTAGTCTGCAAACCTACCAACCATGCCCCCTATATTCTCATCCAAATCATTAATATAAATGACAAATAACAATGGGCCCAGCACTGATCACTGAGGCACACTGCTGATCACAGGCCTCCAGTTTGAAAAACAACCCTCCACAACCACCCTCTGGCTTCTGTCAAGAAGCCAATTTTGTATCCATTCAGATACCTCACCCTGGATCCCGTGAGATTTAACCTTATGCAACAACCTACCATGCGGTACCTTGTCAAAAGCCTTTCTAAAGTCCATGTAGACAACAGCAACTGCACTGCCCTCATCCACCTTCTTGGTTTCCCCTTCAAAAAACTCAATTAAATTTGTGGGACATGATTTTCCACTCACAAAGCCATGCTGACTGTCCCTAGTCTAATCAGTGCCTTAGGTGATTTAGTCATGGTGAATACACGGGCTTATGGGGATAAGGTGGAGGGGACAGGATAGAGTGGAGGGGAGGGCCTGGGTAGGCTGTTCTTTCAGAGAGACAGTGCAGACTCGATGGGCGGAATGGCCTCCTTCTGCACTGCAGGGATTCTATGAGAGACCTTTGCATGGTCCTGCCCTGCCTGTTACAATTCCCAAGGTGGGCGGGATGGGAAACTTCCACACTAAGTGTCAACTTAGCACGGCCAATCCACCTAACCTATTCATCTTTGGGCACTAAGTGGCAACGTAGCATGGTCAATTCACCAAATCTTCACATTTTTGGACACTAAGGGGCAATTTACCATGGGTAATCCACCTAACCTACTCATCATTGGACACCAGGGAACAACTTAACATGGCCAATCCACCCAACACGCACACCGTTGAATCTCAAGGGGCAATTTAGCATGGCCAATCCACCTAACATGCAGATATTTGGACATTAAGGGGCGATTTAGCATGGCCAATTCACCCAAGCTTCGCATTTTTGGACTCTTAAGGGCAATTTAGCATGGCAATCCACCTAACCTACACATCATCCTGTCTCTCTCTCTTTATATCTCTTTGTATGTTCGTGTGTGTCTCTCTATCTCTCTGACGCTCTCTGAATAGATCTGTGTGTGTGTCTCTGTCACTCACTCTCTTTCTGAATATATCTGTGCATCTGTTTTGCTGTCTCTCTCCCTTAGTCACTTACCCTCTCCCTCCCTCTGTCTCTCTACCTTCTCTCCTCACCCTCCATCACCCCCTCTCTCTGTATGTTGGTCTGTACATCTATATGTGTGTGTTAGTCTTTCTATGTATCTATCTGTCTTACTGTGTTTCTCTCTCTCCCTCTCCCTGTGTATTTGTGGGTGCCTGTCTGTGTGTCTTTCTATATATTTCTGAGTATCTGAGAATATCTGCCTCTGTATATATCGCAGCATATCTGTGTGTGTGTCTCCATATATCTATGTGTGTCTATGTATAGATGCTGGCACGGTGGCATAGTGGTTAGCACAATTACCACACACCGCCAGGGACCCAGGTTCGATTCCCGGCTCGGGTCACTGTCTGTGTGGAGTCTGCACGTTCTCCCCGTGTCTGCGTGGGTTTCCTCCGAGTGCTCTGGTTTCCTCCCACAGTCTGAAAGACGTGTTGGTTAGGGTGCATTGGCCATGCTACATCCTCCCTCAGTGTACCCGAACAGGCGACTAGGGGATTTTCACACTAACTTCATTGCATTGTTAATGTAAGCCTACTTGCGACACTAATAAATAAACTTTAGAGAAAAGAAACTTTCTATCTTTGATAGAGAGGTTAAGATGATTCCATTTCACATCTTCCTGCTTTGGGGAAATGGGAGTTATCTTTGCATTTACAAGGATATGGGGAGGGAGGTGTTTGAATGGACATTCAGCTTTTTGGGTGATTAAAGTGTCAATTTGTTTCCAGAAGCTGTTTACAGTGATTGTCCCGAGAGATTGTATTGTTTCAGTGATGTCGACGTCTCCAATACTTCAGACAGAGGAAGGAAACAATATACAAAAGGAAAGATTGGGGGATTCACTACATTGAAGGTGTGAGGCCTCATCACTCTCTGTCTGGTTTTGTTCTGAAATCTTTACATTTTTAAACACTGAAACCTCTTGCCCTTGTTGGGAATATCACTGCGGTTTGAGAAAAGCAAACACTGATCCCACGCTAAACACCCCCCCAACACAGGACTGAGCAGAGAGTGTGAAATGGAACTGCTGTCAGAGTGGATTATTGTTATAGATGATTATTGTTATAGATGGATAAGAATTTTCAAACCTGTCTCCTGTTTCTGTAGCGTTTCGGGCTCCCCTGACACACAAGTACAGAGAGAGACACAAAGATACAGAGAGAGAGACACACACAAAGGTACAGAGTGAGAGAGACACAAACATACAGAGACAGAGACACACAAAAATACAGAGAGAGGAACACAGATACAGAAAGAGACAAGGGAGACACAGAGAGAGGGAGACACAGAGAGAGACACACACAGAAAGAGAGAGAGACAGAGAGAAAGAGTGACAGAGAGAAAGAGTGACAGAGAGAAAGAGTGACAGAGAGAAAGAGTGACAGAGGGAGAGGGACACAGAGAGACAGACAGACAGAGAGTGAGACAGAGAGAGAGAGACAGAGAGAGAGACAGAGAGAACGAGACAGAGATAGAGAGAAAGATAGAGCGAGAAAGAGATAGAGAGAGGGAGAGAGAGAGAGACAGACAGAGAGACACAGAGAGGGAGACAGAGATAGAGCGCGACAGAGACAGAGTGACACAGAGACAGAGAGAGAGACACACACAAAGAGAGAGAGAGAGAGACAGAGAGAGAGAGAAAGAGAGAGGGACAGAGAGAGGGACAGAGAGAGAGAGAGAGAGACAGACA
>NW_027590628.1:160000-230117 GCF_964213995.1 Mustelus asterias
TTCGAGTAGAAGAGCAAGGATGTCTCACTGCAGCTGGACAGGGCCTCGGTGAGACCACACCTGGAGTCTTGTGTCCAGTGTTCCTCTCCTTATCTGAGGAAGGATGTACTTGCCACAGAGGGAGAGCAGTGAATGTTCACCAGACTGATTCCTGGGATGGCAGCATTGATGTCTGAGGGGAGATTGGGTCGGCTGGGCCTGTATTCACTGGAATGTAGAAGAGTGAGCGGGGACCTAATTGAAAGGTATAAAATTCTGACAGTGCTGGACAGGCTGGATACAGGGATATTGTTTCCTCCGGCTGGGGGTGTCTGGAACAAGGGGCCACAGTCTCAGGATACGGGGGAGGCCATTTGGGACTGAGATGAGGGGACACCTCTCCACTCAGAGGGTGGTGAACCTGTGGAATTCTCTCCCACAGAAAGCTGTGGAGACCAAGTCACTGAATATATTTAAGAAGGAAACAGATAGATTTCTAGACTCTAAAGGTGTCGAGGTGTATGGGGAGAGCGCTGGGGTATGGCATTGAGACAGAGGATCGGCCATGATAGTGTTGAATGGTGGGTTAGGCTCGAAGGGCTGAATGGCCTCCTCCTCCTCCTATTTTCTATGTTTCTGTGACTGCCCCAAGTCTCTTTGGGCCTCCACTCTTTCCAGCCTTTCCCCATTCATAAAGCAATGTGTTCTATCCTTTTTAAAGTGGGTGACCACACAATTGTCTACAATGAAATCCACCTTTCACTCTTTGAACCATTCAGTTAAGACATTTCACTTTAGGGCGGCCCGGTGGCACAGTGGTTCGTACTGCTGCCTCACAGCGCCAGGGACCCAGGTTCAATTCCAGCCTCAGCTCGCTGTCAGTGTAGAGTTCTCCCAGTGTCTGCGTGGGTTTCCTCCGGGTGCTCCAGTTTCCTCCCACAGTCCAACGATGTGCGGGTTAGGTGGATTGGCCATGATAAATTGACCCTAGTGTCAGAGGATTAGCAGGGTAACTATATGGGGTTATGGGAATAGGGCCTGGGTGGGATTGTGGTCGACGCAGACTCGATGGGCCGAATGGTCTACCCTTCAGGGATTCTATGATTCTAGGATCTTAAATCATTGATAAATACGATGAAACTGAGACAGACACGGGGGCTTTGCAGCAGCAGGCAGAATGGGAATCATTGCATCCTGCACCGAGTTTTATTACACAATCAATTTCAGAAAATCCACAACTCTAATTCACAACAGCAAAGTGTGGCATTGCAAACTTGGAATTATTAGCCCAGGACTAAAGTTTAAAAGCTAAACACTGACATTCAGAAACAAGAGATGGCCTCACATCTTCAATTCTGTGATTGTCCCCCATCTCCTGCTCTGAATATTACAATATCTCTGCCCCCTTCATGCGTCTGCAGACTTTGAAAGTTACTCAGACATCGGTGAAACTAGTCTTTATCTCGGGGCGTTTCCTGTGAAATTTGCACCTTCTCCAAAGAGACACAATCTAATTGACGCTTTCTGACACAAACTGAATCTCCTTTCAAACAACCTCCCAACCCCACTGTGCAGGAATGTCACCTTTTGTCACATTCCCCAACACAATTGTTGACACTTTATCAGGAGGGAAAAGTCGATTCAACTGACAGATTCTGAGCCCCAGGTTGAATCTTTAAGATGTAAAAATGAACTGAAAGCCCAGGTCTCTCTGTTCCTGCATCCATTTTAACATTGACCCATTGATTTTAAATTGCTTCTCCTGTATAAAAATATAATCTATCAACCTCAGATTTAAACATTAATAAGCAACTGAGCATCAACTGCGAATTATAGAAGGTAGTTCCAAACTAATATCACAGCTGGTGTGGCAAAGTGTTTCTGAATTCCACTCCTACAAGTCTAAAATCCTCAACATTGTTTGAAATCCAATGTCCCCAAGTCCTGGACTCCCCAACCAGCAGGAAAAGTAGTTCTTTATCAGTCCTCTCCATTCCCCTTATTATCTTGAAGTGTTTGATCCAATCATCCCGTAGCCTAAATTCCAGCATTACAGAGTAACACTTCAACGACACTTTTCAACAAACAATCCCAAACCAAATACAGAACAGGGTTCATAGAATCCTGCAGTGCAGGAGGCCATTCGGCCCATCGAGTCTGCACTGACCACAATCCCACCCAGGCCCCATCCCGATCATCCCATACATTTACCTCAGCTAATCCTCCTGACACTAAGGGACAATTTAGCTTGGCCAATCCACTTAACCTGTACACCTGATTATGAGGGGCATGGACAGAGTGGATCGTCAGAAGCTTTTTCCCAGGGTGGAAGAGTTATTACTCGGGGGCACAGGTTTAAGGTGCGAGGGGCAAGGTTTAAAGGAGATGTGGAAGGAAAGTTTTTTTACACAGAGGGTGGTGGGTGCCTGGAACTCGTTGCCGGGGGAGATAGTGGAAACGGATACGATAGTGACTTTTCAAGGGCGTCTTGACAAAGACATGAATAAGATGGGAATGGAGGGATATGGTCCCCGGAAGGGTAGGGGGTTTTAGTTCAGTCAGGCAGCATGGTCGGTGCAGGATTGGAGAGCCGAAAGACCTGTTCCCGTGCTGTAATTTTCTTTGTTCTATCTTTGGAGTGTGGGATGAAACCGGAGCACCCGGAGGAAACCCACACAAACACGGGAAGGACGTTCAAACTCCAGTCAGAAAGTGAGCCATGCTGGGAATCGAAGGCGTGTCCCTGGCACTGTGAGGAAGCAGTGCTAACCCCTGCATCACTGTGCCACCCCCATATTGAAAACTTGGGTTCAAATTCAAGACAGCCGCAAATTCACTTTGAGAAAAGTTCCCTCTGCTGTGTGAAAGGAATTTTTAATTGAGGATTTTTATTTCTGGGAAAACTGAACTCACATTGAACAGCATCCCAGTGTGGGATTTAAACTCTAGTTTGTTTCAGTCCTGGGGAGAGAGATGGAGCGAGAGGGAGAGATACAGATACAGAGGCAGAGAGACACAGAAACAGGATGGGATTGTGCTGTACATGTTTCAGAGCTGACACTGAGACACACACGAGATGTATAATCGCAGACCAGAGTGAATCATTCTCTGTTACCTGCAGTGTCCTGGACATGGACAGAAGCTGACACTCAGACACACACAACAACAACTTGCATTTATATAGCACCTTGGACAGTATTATCCCAAGATGCTTCACAGGAGACTTAATGTGAGAAATTTGACCCCGAGTCACAGGAGAGTTTAGGGTCACATGTCCCAAAGGTTTGGCCAGATGGTTTTTATGGACTATTTTAATTAGAGGAAAAGGAGGTGTTAAAATGGAGAAAACCAATCTGCATCACTAATGTTCTTTATGGAAGGAAATCTGCCGTCCTTACCTGGTCGGGCCTACATGTGACTCCAGCCCCACAGCAATGTGGTTGACTCTTAGATGCTGTTTGAAATGGCCTAGCAAGCCACTCAGTTCATGAACAATTAGGGACGAGGAGGAAACGCTGGCAGAACCAGCCAGGCCCACATCCCATGGATGTATTTGAGTAAAACGTTCAGGGAAGGAATTCCAGAGTTGGAGCCCACGCAGATGAAGACACAGCTCCCAATGGTGAAACGATTCAAATTGTGGATGGTCACGGAGCCAGAATGAAAGGAAAACAGATATGGTAGGATGGTGGGACTGGAGGAGGTGGATAACCAGCAAGAAACATTTCTCTCTCTCTGTGCTATCAGTTTCCATTATTCTCCTGACAAATTGGATCAAATTGTCCCTGACACTCCAAAATTCCCGGGAATACAGCCCTCGTTTGTGTCTCCATAGCTGCGTATCTGTCACATTTAAAATACTAACGTTACTTTAGTGAAGAGACAACTCTGTCAGAAATATCTCAGTGCTGCGTTCACACAAAATGGCCACTGGGAAGAAACGCCAAATGGCTGCCTAATATTTGTGGATATTTTTCACAGATTCCCAGAAAGGGAGAGATGGACAGAAGACACAGACACAGAGAGTGAGAAAAAGAGAGAGACACAGATTGATGGAGGTATAAAAGGTTTCCCTTTACCTGCACATGAATTAACTTGTTCCCAGTTGGTTTATGGATTCTCTCCTCAACTTATTGTCCAAAGTGCATCACTTCACATTTCTCAGTGTTGGAGTTAACTGTCTGTCCGTTTCATTTCAATCTCCTCTGCACCCGCTCTCAAACACAAATAATTGTCTGGTAGAAAGTGAGAAGGAGCCTCGATAGAGAGGTTGGGAAGGATTGAATGGGGAGAGGCAGAAACCCTCAACACATTTCAAAACGACACTGATTTCCACTTGAAGGAATAACTTCTCCACCCCAACACTATCCCGTCATTCTCGATAAGCCCATGCTGCCCGTGTTCTGTGATAAATTACACGCAAGTGAAAAGATGATTTTAAATAGTGGGGTTACATTTGCCACCCCCCAATCTGTAGGAACTGCTCCAGAGTCTATAGAATTTTGGAAGATGACCAGCAATGCATCCAATATTTCCAGCGCCGCTTCCTTTAATACTCTGGGATGTAGATTATCAGGCCCTGGGGCTTTGTCAGCCTTTAACCCCATTCATTCCCCCAGCACCATTTTCTTACTAATACTGATTTCCTTCAATTCAATTCCGCACTCTCACTAAACCATTGGTTCCCTAACATTTCTGCCAGGTTATCTGTGCCTCTTTTGTGAAGACAGAACCAAAGTATATGTTCAATTCTTCTGCCATTTCTTTGCTCCCCATTATAATGTCCCCGGAGAGATGGAGAGAGGCAGAGTCACTGAGAGATAGGGATGAGATAGTAATGCAGAGAGTAACAGTGAGATATTCAGGTGGGCAAGCAGCTAATAGTGGGGTACAACAAGGATCACTCCAAAGCCACAGATATTGCCTCATGTTGCCGCTGTCGCCATTTACCTTAAATCAGCATCCTCTGCTTCCCAAGCTTTCCCCCAATGTGCCGATTATCTCAAAGCCGATCCTCTCAGTCCCGGGACATCACTGCAGGAGTTCCTCAGGGTGAGTGTCCGAGGCCCCAACCATCTTCAGCTGCTCCATCACTGACCTTCACTCCATAGGTGAGATGTTCGCTGATGATCGCACCATTCACAACTCCTCAGATTGTGAAATAGTCAATGCCGGAATACTGAGCAGGACAGGCAGCATCTGTGTAAAGAGAAGCAGATTCTGGGACTGGGGGACTGAGAGACAGGAAGATAGTGAAACACACACAAACTCACTGACAACAAACGCAGTGATGCACACACACACACACACACAGATACACGCACAGTCTCACACACACACACACACACAGATAGAGAACACTCCCACAATCTCACTCACAATATCCTAATCCCCCTGGCATTAAGGGGCAATTTATCATGGGCAATCAACCTAACGCACGCATCTTTGGAGTGTGGGAGGAAATCGGAGCACACGGAGGAAACCCACGCAGACACGGGGAGAACGTGCAAACTCCACACAGTCACCCGAGACCGGAATTGAACCCAGGTCCGTTGCACTGTGAGGCAGCAGAGCTAACCACTGTACCACCCATGTTGTCCTTCATTGCAAGAGGATTGGAGCAGAAGAGCAAGGATGTCTTACTGCAGCTGGACAGGGCCTCGGTGAGACCACACCTGGAGTCTTGTGTCCAGTGTTCCTCTCCTTATCCGAGGAAGGATGTACTTGCCACAGAGGGAGAGCAGTGAATGTTCACCAGACTGATTCCTGGGATGGCAGCATTGATGTCTGAGGGGAGATTGGGTCGGCTGGGCCTGTATTCACTGGAATGTAGAAGAGTGAGCGGGGATCTAATTGAAAGGTATAAAATTCTGACAGTGCTGGACAGGCTGGATACAGGGATATTGTTGCCTCCGGCTGGGGGTGTCTGGAACAAGGGGTCACAGTCTCAGGATACGGGGGAGGCCATTTGGGACTGAGATGAGGGGAAACCTCTTCACTCAGAGGGTGGTGAACCTGTGGAATTCTCTCCCACAGAAAGCTGTGGAGACCAAGTCACTGAATATATTTAAGAAGGAAACAGATAGATTTCTAGACTCTGAAGGTGTCGAGGTGTATGGGGAGAGCGCTGGGGTATGGCATTGAGACAGAGGATCGGCCATGATAGTGTTGAATGGTGGGTCAGGCTCGAAGGGCTGAATGGCCTCTTCCTCCTCCTATTTTCTATGTTGACGTGACCGCCCCAAGTCTCTTTGGGCCTCCACTCTTTCCAGCAATTGGAGATAACTTTCTTCACTGTCCACTATGCCACCAATCTTGGTGTAGTCTGCAAACCTACTAACCATGCCCCCTATATTCTCATCCAAATCATTAATATAAATGACAAATAACAATGGGCCCAGCACTGATCACTGAGGCACACTGCTGATCACAGGCCTCCAGTTTGAAAAACAACCTTCTACAACCACCCTCTGGCTTCTGTCAAGAAGCCAATTTTGTATCCATTTAGATACCTCACCCTGGATCCCGTGAGATTTATTTTTATGCAACAACCTACCATGCGGTACCTTGTCAAAGGCCTTTCTAAAGTCCATGTAGACAACATCAACTGCACTGCCCTCATCTACCTTCTTGGTTTCCCCTTCAAAAAACTCAATTAAATTTGTGGGACATGATTTTCCACTCACAAAGCCATGCTGACTGTCCCTAGTCTAATCAGTGCCTTAGGTGATTTAGTCATGGTAAATGCACGGGCTTATGGGGATAAGGTGGAGGGGACAGGATAGGGTGGAGGGGAGGGCCTGGGTAGGCTGTTCTTTCAGAGAGACAGTGCAGACTCGATGGGCGGAATGGCCTCCTTCTGCACTGCAGGGATTCTATGAGAGACCTTTGCATGGTCCTGCCCTGCCTGTTACAATTCCCAAGGTGGGCGGGATGGGAAACTTCCACACTAAGTGTCAACTTAGCACGGCCAATCCACCTAACCTATTCAACTTTGGGCACTAAGTGGCAACGTAGCATGGTCAATTCACCAAATCTTCACATTTTTGGACACTAAGGGGCAATTTACCATGGGTAATCCACCTAACCTACTCATCATTGGACACCAGGGAACAACTTAACATGGCCAATCCACCCAACATGCACACCGTTGAATCTCAAGGGGCAATTTAGCATGGCCAATCCACCTAACATGCAGATATTTGGACATTAAGGGGCGATTTAGCATGGCCAATTCACCCAAGCTTCGCATTTCTGGACTCTTAAGGGCAATTTAGCATGGCAATCCACCTAACCTACACATCATCCTGTCTCTCTCTCTTTATATCTCTTTGTATGTTCGTGTGTGTCTCTCTATCTCTCTGACGCTCTCTGAATAGATCTGTGTGTGTGTCTCTGTCACTCACTCTCTTTCTGAATATATCTGTGCATCTGTTTTGCTGTCTCTCTCCCTTCGTCACTTACCCTCTCCCTCCGTCTGTCTCTCTACCTTCTCTCCTCACCCTCCATCACCCCCTCTCTCTGTATGTTGGTCTGTACATCTATATGTGTGTGTTAGTCTTTCTATGTATCTATCTGTCTTACTGTGTTTCCCTCTCTCCCTCTCCCTGTGTATTTGTGGGTGCCTGTCTGTGTGTCTTTCTATATATTTCTGAGTATCTGAGAATATCTGCCTCTGTATATATCGCAGCATATCTGTGTGTGTGTCTCCATATATCTATGTGTGTCTATGTATAGATGCTGGCACGGTGGCATAGTGGTTAGCACAATTACCACACACCGCCAGGGACCCAGGTTCGATTCCCGGCTCGGGTCACTGTCTGTGTGGAGTCTGCACGTTCTCCCCGTGTCTGCGTGGGTTTCCTCCGAGTGCTCTGGTTTCCTCCCACAGTCTGAAAGACGTGTTGGTTAGGTGCATTGGCCGTGCTACATCCTCCCTCAGTGTACCCGAACAGGCGACGAGGGAATTTTCACACTAACTTCATTGCATTGTTAATGTAAGCCTACTTGTGACACTAATAAATAAACTTTACAGAAAAGAAACTTTCTATCTTTGATAGAGAGGTTAAGATGATTCCATTTCACATCTTCCTGCTTTGGGGAAATGGGAGTTATCTTTGCATTTACAAGGATATGGGGAGGGAGGTGTTTGAATGGACATTCAGCTTTTTGGGTGATTAAAGTGTCAATTTGTTTCCAGAAGCTGTTTACAGTGATTGTCCCGAGAGATTGTATTGTTTCAGTGATGTCGACGTCTCCAATACTTCAGACAGAGGAAGGAAACAATATACAAAAGGAAAGATTGGGGGATTCACTACGTTGAAGGTGTGAGGCCTCATCACTCTCTGTCTGGTTTTGTTCTGAAATCTTTACATTTTTAAACACTGAAACCTCTTGCCCTTGTTGGGAATATCACTGCGGTTTGAGAAAAGCAAACACTGATCCCACGCTAAACACCCCCCCCAACACAGGACTGAGCAGAGAGTGTGAAATGGAACTGCTGTCAGAGTGGATTATTGTTATAGATGGATAAGAAACACTCCTCCATTTTCAAACCTGTCTCCTGTTTCTGTAGCGTTTCGGGCTCCCCTGACACACAACTACAGAGAGAGACACAAAGATACAGAGAGAGAGACACACAAAGATACAGAGTGAGAGAGACACAAACATACAGAGACAGAGACACACAAAAATACAGAGAGAGGAACACAGATACAGAAAGAGACAAGGGAGACATAGAGAGAGGGAGACACAGAGAGAGAGACACACAGAAAGAGAGAGACAGAGAGAAAGAGTGACAGAGAGAAAGAGTGACAGAGGGAGAGGGACACAGAGAGAGAGACAGACAGAGAGAGAGACAGACAGAGAGAGAGTGAGACAGAGAGAGAGAGACAGAGAGAGAGACAGAGAGAACGAGACAGAGAGAGAGAGAAAGATAGAGCGAGAAAGAGAGAGAGAGAGGGAGAGAGAGAGAGACAGACAGAGACACACAGAGAGGGAGACAGAGATAGAGCGCGACAGAGACAGAGTGACACAGAGAGAGAGAGAGACACACACAAAGAGAGAGAGAGACAGAGAGAGAGAGAGAGAAAGAGAGAGGGACAGAGGGAGACACATTGAGAGAGAGAGAGACAGATACAGAGAGAGAGACCGACAGAGACAGACAGAGAGAGACAGAGCCGCAAAGAGAGAGAGACAGAGCGAGAGGGGGCCAGAAAGAGAGAGAGAAACAGAGAGACAGAGATAGAGAGAGACAGAGAGAGAGAGAGACAAAGACGGAGAGAGACAAAGACGGAGAGAGACAGAGAGAGACAAAGACGGAGAGAGACAGAGACGGAGAGAGACAGAGAGAGAGGGAGACAGAGAGAGAGGGAGACAGAGAGAGAGGGAGACAGAGAGAGTGGGAGACAGAGAGAGTGGGAGACAGAGAGGGAGGGAGACAGAGAGGGAGGGAGACAGAGAGGGAGGGAGACAGAGAGGGAGGGAGACAGAGAGGGAGGGAGACAGAGAGGGAGGGAGACAGAGAGGGAGGGAGACAGAGAGGGAGGGAGACAGAGAGGGAGGGAGACAGAGAGGGAGGGAGACAGAGAGGGAGGGAGACAGAGAGGGAGGGAGACACAGAGGGAGGGAGACACAGAGGGAGGGAGACACAGAGGGAGGGAGACACAGAGGGAGGGAGACACAGAGGGAGGGAGACACAGAGGGAGGGAGACACAGAGGGAGGGAGACACAGAGGGAGGGAGACACAGAGGGAGGGAGACACAGAGGGAGGGAGACACAGAGGGAGGGAGACACAGAGGGAGGGAGACACAGAGGGAGGGAGACACAGAGGGAGGGAGACACAGAGGGAGGGAGACACAGAGAGAGAGAGGGACAGAGAGAGAGAGAGAGAGAGAGGGACAGACCAAGAGAGAGACAGTGAGAGAGACAGAGACACAGAGAGAGGGAGAGACAGAGAGAGGGAGAGACAGAGAGAGGGAGAGGCAGAGAGAGGGAGAGACAGAGAGAGGGAGAGACAGATAGAGGGAGAGACAGATAGAGGGAGAGACAGATAGAGGGAGAGACAGATAGAGGGAGAGACAGATAGAGGGAGAGACAGATAGAGGGAGAGACAGATAGAGGGAGAGACAGAGAGAGGGAGAGACAGAGAGAGGGAGAGACTGAGGGAGGGAGAGACTGAGGGAGGGAGAGACCGAGGGAGGGAGAGACCGAGGGAGGGAGAGACTGAGGGAGGGAGAGACTGAGGGAGGGAGAGACTGAGGGAGGGAGAGACTGAGAGAGGGAGAGACTGAGAGAGGGAGAGACTGAGAGAGGGAGAGACTGAGAGAGGGAGAGACTGAGAGAGGGAGAGACTGAGAGAGGAAGAGACTGAGAGAGTGAGAGAGAGACAGAGACGCAAAGACAGAGAGACAGAGCGAGAGGGGGCCAGAAAGAGAGAGAAAAACAGAGAGACAGAGAGAGAAAAACAGAGTGGCAGAGAGAGAGAGACAGAGACAGAGAGAGACAAAGACGGAGAGAGACAAAGACGGAGAGAGACAAAGACGGAGAGAGACAGAGACGGAGAGAGACAGAGACGGAGAGAGACAGAGACGGAGAGAGACAGAGACGGAGAGAGACAGAGACGGAGAGAGACAGAGACGGAGAGAGACAGAGACGGAGAGAGACAGAGACGGAGAGAGACAGAGAGGGAGAGAGACAAAGACGGAGAGAGACAAAGACGGAGAGAGACAGACAGAGACGGAGAGAGACAGAGACGGAGAGAGACAGAGAGGGAGAGAGACAAAGACGGAGAGAGACAAAGACGGAGAGAGACAGAGAGAGACAAAGAGGGAGAAAGACAGAGAGTGGGAGAAAGACAGAGAGAGGGAGAAAGACAGAGAGAGGGAGAAAGACAGAGAGAGGGAGACAGAGAGAGAGGGAGACAGAGAGAGAGGGAGACAGAGAGAGAGGGAGACAGAGAGAGAGGGAGACAGAGAGAGAGGGAGACAGAGAGAGAGGGAGACAGAGAGAGAGGGAGACAGAGAGAGAGGGAGACAGAGAGAGAGGGAGACAGAGAGAGAGGGAGACAGAGAGAGAGGGAGACAGAGAGAGAGGGAGAGACTGAGAGAGGGAGAGACTGAGAGAGGGAGAGACTGAGAGAGGGAGAGACTGAGAGAGGGAGAGACTGAGAGAGGGAGAGACTGAAAGAGGGAGAGACTGAAAGAGGGAGAGACTGAGAGAGGGAGAGACTGAGAGAGGGAGAGACTGAGAGAGGGAGAGACTGAGAGAGGGAGAGACGGAGAGGCAGAGAGAGGGGGAGGCAGAGAGAGGGAGAGACACAGAGAGGGAGAGACACAGAGAGGGAGAGACACAGAGAGGGAGAGACACAGAGAGGGAGAGACACAGAGAGGGAGAGACGCAGAGAGGGAGAGACGCAGAGAGGGAGAGACGCAGAGAGGGAGAGACGCAGAGAGGGAGAGACGCAGAGAGGGAGAGACGCAGAGAGGGAGAGACGCAGAGAGGGAGAGACGCAGAGAGGGAGAGACGCAGAGAGGGAGAGACGCAGAGAGGGAGAGACGCAGAGAGGGAGAGACGCAGAGAGGGAGAGACGCAGAGAGGGAGAGACGCAGAGAGGGAGAGACACAGAGGGAGAGACGCAGAGAGGGAGAGACGCAGAGAGGGAGAGACGCAGAGAGGGAGAGACGCAGAGAGGGAGAGACGCAGAGAGGGAGAGACGCAGAGAGGGAGAGACGCAGAGAGGGAGAGACGCAGAGAGGGAGAGACGCAGAGAGGGAGAGACGCAGAGAGGGAGAGACGCAGAGAGGGAGAGACGCAGAGAGGGAGAGACGCAGAGAGGGAGAGACGCAGAGAGGGAGAGACGCAGAGAGGGAGAGACGCAGAGAGGGAGAGACGCAGAGAGGGAGAGACGCAGAGAGGGAGAGACGCAGAGAGGGAGAGACGCAGAGAGGGAGAGACGCAGAGAGGGAGAGACGCAGAGAGGGAGAGACGCAGAGAGGGAGAGACGCAGAGAGGGAGAGACGCAGAGAGGGAGAGACGCAGAGAGGGAGAGACGCAGAGAGGGAGAGACGCAGAGAGGGAGAGACGCAGAGAGGGAGAGACGCAGAGAGGGAGAGACGCAGAGAGGGAGAGACGCAGAGAGGGAGAGACGCAGAGAGGGAGAGACGCAGAGAGGGAGAGACGCAGAGAGGGAGAGACGCAGAGAGGGAGAGACGCAGAGAGGGAGAGACGCAGAGAGGGAGAGACGCAGAGAGGGAGAGACGCAGAGAGGGAGAGACGCAGAGAGGAAGAGACGCAGAGAGAGGGAGACGCAGAGAGAGGGAGACGCAGAGAGAGGGAGACCGCAGAGAGAGGGAGTCGCAGAGAGAGGGAGACGCAGAGAGAGGGAGACGCAGAGAGAGGGAGAGACTGAGGGAGGGAGAGACTGAGGGAGGGAGAGACTGAGGGAGGGAGAGACTGAGGGAGGGAGAGACTGAGGGAGGGAGAGACTGAGAGAGGGAGAGACTGAGAGAGGGAGAGACTGAGAGAGGGAGAGACTGAGAGAGGGAGAGACTGAGAGAGGGAGAGACTGAGAGAGGGAGAGACTGAGAGAGGAAGAGACTGAGAGAGGAAGAGACTGAGAGAGGAAGAGACAGAGAGAGTGAGAGAGAGACAGAGACGCAAAGACAGAGAGACAGAGCGAGAGGGGGCCAGAAAGAGAGAGAAAAACAGAGAGACAGAGAGAGAAAAACAGAGAGGCAGAGAGAGAGAGACAGAGACAGAGAGAGACAAAGACGGAGAGAGACAAAGACGGAGAGAGACAAAGACGGAGAGAGACAAAGACGGAGAGAGACAAAGACGGAGAGAGACAGAGACGGAGAGAGACAGAGACGGAGAGAGACAGAGACGGAGAGAGACAGAGAGGGAGAGAGACAGAGACGGAGAGAGACAGACAGAGACGGAGAGAGACAGAGACGGAGAGAGACAGAGAGGGAGAGAGACAAAGACGGAGAGAGACAAAGACGGAGAGAGACAGAGAGAGACAAAGAGGGAGAAAGACAGAGAGAGGGAGAAAGACAGAGAGAGGGAGACAGAGAGAGAGGGAGACAGAGAGAGAGGGAGACAGAGAGAGAGGGAGACAGAGAGAGAGGGAGACAGAGAGAGAGGGAGACAGAGAGAGAGGGAGACAGAGAGAGAGGGAGACAGAGAGAGAGGGAGACAGAGAGAGAGGGAGACAGAGAGAGAGGGAGACAGAGAGAGGGAGACACAGAGAGAGGGAGAGACGCAGAGAGGGAGAGACGCAGAGAGGGAGAGACGCAGAGAGGGAGAGACGCAGAGAGGGAGAGACGCAGAGAGGGAGAGACGCAGAGAGGGAGAGACGCAGAGAGGGAGAGACGCAGAGAGGGAGAGACGCAGAGAGGGAGAGACGCAGAGAGGGAGAGACGCAGAGAGGGAGAGACGCAGAGAGGGAGAGACGCAGAGAGGGAGAGACGCAGAGAGGGAGAGACGCAGAGAGGGAGAGACGCAGAGAGGGAGAGACGCAGAGAGGGAGAGACGCAGAGAGGGAGAGACGCAGAGAGAGGGAGACGCAGAGAGAGGGAGACGCAGAGAGAGGGAGACGCAGAGAGAGGGAGACGCAGAGAGAGGGAGACGCAGAGAGAGGGAGACGCAGAGAGAGGGAGACGCAGAGAGAGGGAGACGCAGAGAGAGGGAGACGCAGAGAGAGGGAGACGCAGAGAGAGGGAGACGCAGAGAGAGGGAGACGCAGAGAGAGGGAGACGCAGAGAGAGGGAGACGCAGAGAGGGAGACGCAGAGAGGGAGACGCAGAGAGGGAGACGCAGAGAGGGAGACGCAGAGAGGGAGACGCAGAGAGGGAGACGCAGAGAGGGAGACGCAGAGAGGGAGACGCAGAGAGGGAGACGCAGAGAGGGAGACGCAGAGAGGGAGACGCAGAGAGGGAGACGCAGAGAGGGAGACACAGAGAGGGAGACACAGAGAGGGAGACACAGAGAGGGAGACACAGAGAGGGAGACACAGAGAGGGAGACACAGAGAGGGAGACACAGAGAGGGAGACACAGAGAGGGAGACACAAAGAGGGAGACACAAAGAGGGAGACACAAAGAGGGAGACACAGAGAGGGAAAAGAGGGAGACACAGAGAGGGAGACGCAGAGAGGGGGACGCAGAGAGGGAGACACAGAGAGGGAGACACAGAGAGGGAGACACAGAGAGGGAGACACAGAGAGGGAGACACAGAGAGGGAGACACAGAGAGGGAGACACAGAGAGGGAGACACAGAGAGGGAGACACAGAGAGGGAGACACAGAGAGGGAGACACAGAGAGGGAGACACAGAGAGGGAGACACAGAGAGGGAGACACAGAGAGGGAGACACACAGAAAGAGAGAGACAGAGATAAAGAGTGGCAGAGGGAGAGGGACACAGAGAGAGAGACAGAGAGAGAGAGAGAGAGAGACAGACAGAGAATGAGACAGAGAGAGAGCGGCAGCGAGACAGAGAGAGGGAGAGACAGAGAGAGGGAGAGACAGAGAGAGGGAGAGACAGAGAGAGAGAGAGAGAGGGACAGAGAGAGGGAGGGACAGAGAGAGGGAGAGGCAGAGAGAGGGAGAGGCAGAGAGAGGGAGAGGCAGAGAGAGGGTGACGCAGAGAGAGGGAGACGCAGAGAGAGGGAGACGCAGTGAGAGGGAGACGCAGGGAGAGGGAGACGCAGGGAGAGGGAGACGCAGGGAGAGGGAGACGCAGGGAGAGGGAGACGCAGGGAGAGGGAGACGCAGGGAGAGGGAGACGCAGGGAGAGGGAGACGCAGGGAGAGGGAGACGCAGGGAGAGGGAGACGCAGGGAGAGGGAGACGCAGGGAGAGGGAGACGCAGGGAGAGGGAGACGCAGGGAGAGGGAGACGCAGGGAGAGGGAGACGCAGGGAGAGGGAGACGCAGGGAGAGGGAGACGCAGGGAGAGGGAGACGCAGGGAGAGGGAGACGCAGGGAGAGGGAGACGCAGGGAGAGGGAGACGCAGGGAGAGGGAGACGCAGGGAGAGGGAGACGCAGGGAGAGGGAGACGCAGGGAGAGGGAGACGCAGGGAGAGGGAGACGCAGGGAGAGGGAGACGCAGGGAGAGGGAGACGCAGGGAGAGGGAGACGCAGGGAGAGGGAGACGCAGGGAGAGGGAGACGCAGGGAGAGGGAGACGCAGGGAGAGGGAGACGCAGGGAGAGGGAGACGCAGGGAGAGGGAGACGCAGGGAGAGGGAGACGCAGAGAGAGGGAGACGCAGAGAGAGGGAGACGCAGAGAGAGGGAGACGCAGAGAGAGGGAGACGCAGAGAGAGGGAGACGCAGAGAGAGGGAGACGCAGAGAGAGGGAGACGCAGAGAGAGGGAGACGCAGAGAGAGGGAGACGCAGAGAGAGGGAGACGCAGAGAGAGGGAGACGCAGAGAGAGGGAGACGCAGAGAGAGGGAGACGCAGAGAGAGGGAGACGCAGAGAGGGAGACGCAGAGAGGGAGACGCAGAGAGGGAGACGCAGAGAGGGAGACGCAGAGAGGGAGACGCAGAGAGGGAGACGCAGAGAGGGAGACGCAGAGTGGGAGACACAGAGAGGGAGACACAGAGAGGGAGACACAGAGAGGGAGACACAGAGAGGGAGACACAGAGAGGGAGACACAGAGAGGGAGACACAGAGAGGGAGACACAGAGAGGGAGACACAGAGAGGGAGACACAAAGAGGGAGACACAAAGAGGGAGACACAAAGAGGGAGACACAGAGAGGGAAAAGAGGGAGACACAGAGAGGGAGACGCAGAGAGGGGGACGCAGAGAGGGGGACACAGAGAGGGAGACACAGAGAGGGAGACACAGAGAGGGAGACACAGAGAGGGAGACACAGAGAGGGAGACACAGAGAGGGAGACACAGAGAGGGAGACACAGAGAGGGAGACACAGAGAGGGAGACACAGAGAGGGAGACACACAGAAAGAGAGAGACAGAGACAAAGAGTGGCAGAGGGAGAGGGACACAGAGAGAGAGACAGAGAGAGAGAGAGAGAGAGACAGACAGAGAATGAGACAGAGAGAGAGCGGCAGCGAGACAGAGAGAGGGAGAGACAGAGAGAGGGAGAGACAGAGAGAGGGAGAGACAGAGAGAGGGAGAGACAGAGAGAGGGAGAGACAGAGAGAGGGAGAGACAGAGAGAGGGAGAGACAGAGAGAGAGAGAGGGACAGAGAGAGAGAGGGACAGAGAGAGAGAGGGACAGAGAGAGGGAGAGACAGAGAGAGGGAGAGGCAGAGAGAGGGAGAGGCAGAGAGAGGGAGAGACAGAGAGAGGGAGAGACAGAGAGAGGGAGAGACAGAGAGAGGGAGAGACAGAGAGAGGGAGAGACAGAGAGAGGGAGAGACAGAGAGAGGGAGAGAC
Source organism: Mustelus asterias (assembly GCF_964213995.1). Lineage (NCBI taxonomy): Eukaryota > Metazoa > Chordata > Chondrichthyes > Carcharhiniformes > Triakidae > Mustelus > Mustelus asterias. The sequence goes on from NW_027590628.1 coordinate 176,380, forward strand.
AGAGAGAGGGAGAGACAGAGAGAGGGAGAGACAGAGAGAGGGAGAGACAGAGAGAGGGAGAGACAGACAGAGGGAGAGACAGACAGAGGGAGAGACAGACAGAGGGAGAGACAGACAGAGGGAGAGACAGAGAGTGGGAGAGACAGAGAGAGGGAGAGACAGAGAGAGGGAGAGACAGAGAGAGGGAGAGACAGAGAGAGGGAGAGACAGAGAGAGGGAGAGACAGAGAGAGGGAGAGACAGAGAGAGGGAGAGACAGAGAGAGGGAGAGACAGAGAGAGGGAGAGACAGAGAGAGGGAGAGACAGAGAGAGGGAGAGACAGAGAGAGGGAGAGACAGAGAGTGGGAGAGACAGAGAGTGGGAGAGACAGAGAGTGGGAGAGACAGAGAGACACACAGAGAGGGAGACGCAGAGAGAGGGAGACGCAGAGAGAGGGAGACGCAGAGAGAGTGAGAGTCAGAGAGAGGGAGACACAGAGAGAGGGAGACACAGAGAGAGGGAGACACAGAGAGAGGGAGACACAGAGAGAGGGAGACACAGAGAGAGGGAGACACAGAGAGAGGGAGACACAGAGAGAGGGAGACACAGAGAGAGGGAGACACAGAGAGAGGAAGACACAGAGAGAGGGAGACACAGAGAGAGGGAGAGACTGAGAGAGGGAGAGACTGAGAGAGGGAGAGACTGAGAGAGGGAGAGACTGAGAGAGGGAGAGACTGAGAGAGGGAGAGACTGAGAGAGGGAGAGACTGAGAGAGGGAGAGACTGAGAGAGGGAGAGACTGAGAGAGGGAGAGACTGAGAGAGGCAGAGAGACGGAGAGGCAGAGGGAGGGAGAGACAGAGGGAGGGAGAGACAGAGGGAGGGAGAGACAGAGGGAGGGAGAGACAGAGGGAGGGAGAGACAGAGGGAGGGTGACACGGGGAGAGGGTGACACGGGGGGAGGGAGACACGGGGGGAGGGAGACACGGGGGGAGGGAGACACGGGGGGAGGGAGACACGGGGGAGGGAGACACGGGGGGAGGGAGACACGGGGGGAGGGAGACACGGGGGGAGGGAGACACGGGGGGAGGGAGACACGGGGGGAGGGAGACACGGGGGGAGGGAGACACGGGGGGAGGGAGACACGGGGGGAGGGAGACACGGGGGGAGGGAGACACGGGGGGAGGGAGACACGGGGGGAGGGAGACACGGGGGGAGGGAGACACGGGGGGAGGGAGACACGGGGGGAGGGAGACACGGGGGGAGGGAGACACGGGGGGAGGGAGACACGGGGGGAGGGAGACACGGGGGGAGGGAGACACGGGGGGAGGGAGACACGGGGGGAGGGAGACACGGGGGGAGGGAGACACGGGGGGAGGGAGACACGGGGGGAGGGAGACACGGGGGGAGGGAGACACGGGGGGAGGGAGACACGGGGGGAGGGAGACACGGGGGGAGGGAGACACGGGGGGAGGGAGACACGGGGGGAGGGAGACACGGGGGGAGGGAGACACGGGGGGAGGGAGACACGGGGGGAGGGAGACACGGGGGGAGGGAGACACGGGGGGAGGGAGACACGGGGGGAGGGAGACACGGGGGGAGGGAGACACGGGGGGAGGGAGACACGGGGGGAGGGAGACACGGGGGGAGGGAGACACGGGGGGAGGGAGACACAGAAAGAGAGAGAGACAGAGAGAAAGAGTGACAGAGGGAGAGGGACACAGAGAGAGACAGACAGAGAGAGAGACAGACAGACAGAGATAGACAGAGAGAGTGTGTGTGTGTGGGACAGTGTGTGTGTGTGTGTGTGTGAGAGAGAGTGTGTGTGTGTGAGAGAGAGTGTGTGTGTAAGAGATTGTGTGTGTGTAAGAGGGAGTGTGAGTGTGTGAGAGAGTGTGTGTGAGAGAGAGAGTGTGTGAGAGAGTGTGTGTGTGTGAGAGAGAGTGTGTGTGTAAGAGAGTGTGTGTGTGTGAGAGAGTGTGTGAGAGAGTGTGTGTGTGGGGGGGGAGTGTGTGAGAGAGAGTGTGTGTGTGTGAGAGAGAGTGTGTGAGAGAGAGAGTGTGTGTGTGAGAGAGAGTGTGTGTGTAAGAGAGTGTGTGTGTGAGAGAGAGTGTGTGTGTGAGAGAGAGTGAGTGTGTGAGAGAGAGTGAGTGTGTGAGAGAGAGTGAGTGTGTGTGAGAGAGTGTGTGTGTGTGTGAGAGTGTGTGTGAGTGTGAGAGAGAGTGTGACAGTGTGTGTATGAATACCTAGTGTGAGTGTGTGTATGAAAGATAGACTGAGTGTGTGTGCAAGGGAGAGATGAGTGAGTGTGTAATGAGCGGGGGGGTGGAGTGAGTGAATGTGAGTGTGTGTGAGAGCGTGTGAGGGAGTATTTATGTGTGTGTTGATGAGAGTGTGTTAAAGCGAGTGTTTCCGAGAGAGTGAATGTGTTTTTGAGAGTGAATGTGTGTGTGAGATGTGTGTGTGTTTGAGTGTGTGTGTGTAAGTGTGTAATAGGGAGTGAGTATACAAAGTGAGTAAGTGTATAAGAGTGAGTGAGTGCGAGCAGGACAGTGCATGAGTGTTAAGTTTCAGTTTATCTACTAGTGTGACAAGTAGGGTTACATTAACACTGCAATGAAGTTACTGTGAGAATCCCCTAGTCGCCACACTCCGGCGCCTGTTCGGGTCACACTGAGGGAGAATTTAGCACGGCCAATGCACCCTAACCAGCACATCTTTCAGACTGTGGGAGGAAACCGGAGCACCCGGAGGAAACCCACGCAGACACGGGGAGAACGTGCAGACTCTGCACAGACAGTGACCCAAGCCGGGAATCAAACCCGGGTCCCTGGCGCTGTGAGGCAGCAGTGCTAACCACCGGTGATAAGGGGGAGAGTTAACAGAAAGCAGCTGGTGAGAATATACTGGCCGGTTTTAATTTAATCCAAATTAATGAATTAGAAACTTTTAACCTCAGGAATTGACATCCGAGGATTTCAGTTTAAAATCCCATTGAAGCTCCGTGTCTCTTAATGGGATGTTTTTGTCTGTATTTAGTAATTAGTGACTTCATATCTCACAGCGAGATAAATAAAACTTTTTTCCAATTGATAGGGACAGCTCAATGGACAAAACTGGTGTGAGAAAGGGGCAAATCCTTTGAAAATGGAGGCAGAGAGGAGGCTTTGTTTAACTCCCATTCTTTCCCTGTCTTCAGCAGGCTGGGCAGGAAGTGTGAGCAGAGAGGGGGGGGATAGACAGACACACACTGACACAATCCCCCCAATCCACTCACTCACACATCCCCATTCCCCCTCCACTCGCTGGGTTGTGGGGAGCGGCTGCAAGGATTTTCAGGGCTGCTGTGGGGGGGTCAGGGGGTTTTTGAAATGGACGAACACGACCTACAGGGGAAAAGAAATAAAGTTTGAAACTAAACTAAAGAAACTAAAGGCAGGAGATTGCAGAATCCATTGCCTCCCTGCATTAACATATCAAGAGTCAGTCTGACATTGCCACAAACTCCTCTGGGGTGAGAGGGGGAGGGGGGGTGAATTAGCATCTCAATAGAGAGACAGACATTGCAGACATGTCAGAGACTCAGGGTGGGGTTTGCATCCAGCACACTCAGGATAAATGTGAATCTGAGAGCCTTCAGTCTCCACACCAATAATCCCCCTGCACTGAAAACATTCCCACTCTGATTCAGTGCGTGTGTGTGTGTCTCAATCTGCGTTTTTACCTGTGCTTTGCTTGTGTGGACATGATGCTGAATGGACTTGAATGGAAATGCTGGACTCCTCGCTGTGATATGTTGTGTGTCTTATTGTTAAAATGGCCTTGTCTCTTTTTCTCTCTCTTTTTAACCAATTTTTATCTCTTTTTCTCCTGAGGAATTTTGAAAACTGGGGATGTGTCGAGGATCCAAAGGACGGGAATGTTTGTGACCAGGATGAGGGAGAGGAGCTTCTTCCAGAGGGAGGGCTGACTGAGGCCTGTTGCTCAGGCTTCATCCCGAGTGAGTTGTGTCTGTTTATTAACCTGATCCAGATTTAATGTTTCATATCGGAGGGAGCGAGATCTGAATGAGAGTGGAATAGAGAGAGAGAGAGAGAAACACACAGGGAGGGAACTGTCTCAATCTCTTTAGTCTCTGCTTTACAACTGACTTGTTGTGTTTGGGTGTTACTGAGAGATTGTGTCACTGAGAGGAGATCCTGGGTTTTTTGCTGTGCTATTTAATTTAAATATTTTCTTGTATTTTAATTATTTTCTCTCTCTTTCCCCAAGAATTAATATTTAGATTTTACTGAGAGATTGTGTAACTGAGAAGGGGGAATCCTGGGCTCTTGTGCTATTTAATTTAAAGAATTCTTGTATTTTAATTAATTATTTTCTCTTCTCCCCAGGAATTTGAATTTTGAAGACTGCAATGGGACTCGGAATCCTTGGACAAGGGGCTTTTCTCCAGAGGAGGATGGATGGACTGAAGCCTGTTCTATAGGCCGCATGTGAGTTGTCTCTTTGTTACCCTGATCCAGGTTTAATTTTAATCTCGCTTCCTCGGATGAACCAGTTCTGGTTCGATTGTGGGGTGTGGGGGGGCAGCTGGAGTTTGAAACCCTGGGGTTAAAATATCCCGGCTTTGCAGTTAGTCAGAAACAGGTTAACCCTTTGCTGGGTGGCAAAGAGTAAATTAAATATCTGTAATATGAAGCAGTCTGAAAGTTAGTTTTAAATCCAAGATAACAGGGGATGGGAGACAGAGCGCTGTTCCTAATTGTTGAATAAAATTCATAGAGGCCTTTACAATTCAGTTTTCAGATGTTCAGACTTTCATTGTGTCCTCTCTGCAGCTTTTCCGCCATTCTGTCTATTTCTCTCCGCTTTCTCTCTTTCTCTCCCTTTCCTTCCTCTATCTGTCTCTCTTTTCTATTCCCTCTCTCTCCCTCTTTTTCCCAGGAAGTCATATTTTGTTGGACAATCTCTCAGTAAAATCTGAGAAGGGGGAATCTTGGGGTCTTGTGCTATTTAATTTAAACATTTTCTGGTATTTTAATATATTTCTCTCTCTTTTATCCAAGAATTAATATTTAGCTTTTACTGAGAGATTGTGTAACTGAGAAAGGGGAATCCTGGGCTCTTGTGCTATTTAATTTCAACATTTTCTTGTATTTAAATTAATTATATTCTATCTCTTCCCAAGGAATTCATATTTAGTTAAACAATCTCTCAGTGAAATCTTAGAAGGGGGAATCCTGGGCTCTTGTGCTATTTAATTTAAACATTTTCTTGTACCTTAATTAATTATTTTCTCTTCTCCCCAGGAATTTGAATTTTGAAGACTGCAACATGACTCGGAATCCTTGGACAAGGGGCTTTTCTCCAGAGGAGGATGGATGGACTGAGGCCTGTTCTATAGGCCGCATGTGAGTTGTCGTCTCTTTATTACCCTGATCCAGGTTTAATTTTAATCTCGCTTCCTCGGATGAACCAGTCCTGGTTCGATTGTGGGGTGGGGGGGCTGGAGTTTGAAACCCTGGGGTTAAAATATCCCGGCTTTGCAATTAGTTACAAACAGGTTAACCCTTTGGTGGGTGGCAAAGAGTAAATTAAATGTCTGTAATATGAAACTGTCTCAATTTGTTTTAAATCCAAGGTAACAGGGATGGGAGACAGACTGCTGTTCCTAATTGTTGAATAAAATTCACAGAGGCCTTTACAATTCAGTTTTCAGAAGTTCAGAATTTCATTTCGTCCTCTCTGCAGCTTTTCCCCCATTCTCTCTATTTCCTCTCTGTTTTCTTTCTCTCCATCCCTTTCCTTCCTCTATCTGTCTCTTTTTTTTATTCCCTCTCTCTCTCCCTCTTTTTCCCAGGAAATAATATTTTTTTGGACAATCTCTCAGTAAAATCTGAGAAGGGGGAATCCTGGGGCTCTTGTGCTATTTAATTTAAACATTTTCTGGTATTTTAATATATTTCTCTCTCTTTTACCCAAGAACTAATATATAGATTTTACTGAGAGATTGTGTAACTGAGAAAGGGGAATCCTGGGCTCTTGTGCTATTTAATTTCAACATTTTCTTGTATTTAAATTAATTATATTCTATCTCTTCCCAAGGAATTCATATTTAGTTAAACAATCTCTCAGTGAAATCTTAGAAGGGGGAATCCTGGGCTCTTGTGCTATTTAATTTAAACATTTTCTTGTACCTTAATTCATTATTTTCTCTTCTCCCCAGGAATTTGAATTTTGAAGACTGCAATGGGACTGAGAATCCTTGGACAAGGGGCTTTTCTCCAGAGGAGGATGGATGGACTGAGGCCTGTTCTATAGGCCGCATGTGAGTTGTCGTCTCTTTATTACCCTGATCCAGGTTTAATTTTAATCTCGCTTCCTCGGATGAACCAGTCCTGGTTCGATTGTGGGGTGTGGGGGGGTGGAGTTTGAAACCCTGTGGTTAAAATATCCTGGCATTGCAGTTAGTCGCAAACAGGTTAACCCTTTGCTGGGTGGCAAAGAGTAAATTAAATATCTGTAATATGAAACTGTCTAAAAGTTTGATGCAAATCCAAAATAACAGGGGTGGGAGAGAGTGATTTACCCGAATGTTAAATAAGATTCACAGAGGACATTACAATTCAATTTTCTGAAGTTCAGCCTTTACATTTATCTTCCCCTCTGCAGCTTTCTTCCCCATTCTATTTCTCTCTGTCTCTCTCTCCAGTATTTTTCCCCTATCTTCAGCTTTCTCTCCCTTCCTGTTTCTTTCCATTCATCTCTCCCTCTCGAGCATTCTTCCATATCTGTCCATCACTCACCAGAATGTCTCTCTCTCCCTCTCGAGCATTCTTCCATATCTGTCCATCACTCACCAGAATGTCTCTCTCTCCCTCTCGAGCATTCTTCCATATCTGTCTATCACTCTCCAGAATGTCTCTCTCTCGAGCGTTCTTCCATATCTGTCCATCACTCTCCAGAATGTCTCTCTCTCGAGCATTCTTCCATATCTGTCTATCACTCTCCAGAATGTCGCTCTCTCTCTCTGGCTCCATCTTCCTTTGTGTCTCTTTAAACCTTTAATCAACAAAAACTGTGTTATTGTAAACAGGGAGACAGGAATATGGCATCGCTCATTTCAATGCAGAGTACATGAGAGAGAGGGAAAGAAACAGCTGTGGACAGAGACAACGAGTGAGAAAGAGAGGGGACAGGGACAAGGATCTAGACAGGAACATCCATCTTTACACTGAGTAAGAGAGACAGGAGCAGAGGGAGAAAAGAGAGGGAGATAGTGAAAGGGAGATGGAGGGAGTTGTAGAAACCAATCCCGGGAGGGCGATTTTAAAAAGTGTCCCGAAGGAATCAGCAGCCCCTTCCCAAACTGAAAGAGGGAGATGAGCAGCTCCTGGAGTCTGAGAGGGAGACAGGGATGGACTGGGGGGTTGTGGATATTTGAATTCAGTTTTAGGAGATTCTGTTTGTAGACTTCTCTCTCTCTGTTCATGCCATTCTGATGTTTCTGAGAGATTGTGTAACTGAGAAGGGGGAATCCTGCGTTTTGGTGAGATTTAATTTCAATGGTTTCTTGTATTTAATTAATTTTCTCTCTCTTTTCCCCAAGAATTCATATCTAGTTAGACAATCTCTCAGTAAAATCTGAGAAGGGGAATCCTGGGCTCTTGTGCTATTTAATTTAAATATTTTCTTGTATTTTAATTAACTATTTTCTCTCTTCTCCCCAGGAATTTGAATTTTGAAGACTGCAACGGGACTCGGAATCCTTGGACAAGGGGCTTTTCTCCAGAGGAGGATGGATGGACTGAAGCCTGTTCTATAGGCCGCATGTGAGTTGTTGTCTCTTTATTATCCTGATCCAGGTTTAATTTTAATCTTGCTTCCTCGGATTCGATTTTGGGGAGGGGGGGCTGGAGTTTGAAACCCTGGGGTTAAAATATCCCGGCTTTGTAATTAGTCACGAACACGTTAACCCTTTGGTGGGTGGCAAAGACTAAATTATGTATGAAACTGTCTATAAGTTTGCTTTAAATCTAAAATAACAGGGGTCGGAGACAGAGCAATGAACCTAATTGTTGAATAAAATTCACAGAGGCCTTTACAATTCAGTTAACAGATGTTCAGATTTTCATTTCATCCTCTCCACAGCTTTTCCCCCATTCTGTCTATTTCTCTCTGCTTTTCTCTCCATTTCCTTCCTCTATCTGCCTCTCTTTAATCTCTCTCTCTCCCTCTTTTTCCCAGGAATTAATATTTAGTTGGACAATCTCTCAGTAAAACCTGGAAAGGGGCAATCCTGGGATTTTGTGCTGTGTAATTTTCATTCTGGGTGTCCCGGGGGGTTTGATTTCACTGTCTCAGCCCCTCTCTGCCTCACTCTCTCTCTCTCTCTGTATAAACTTTTACCAAATTACAAAACACTCAACACAGCTGACTGCACCTTGTGGGATCTTGCTGGGGATTTTGTTTTAAAAAGGGGTGTTTTCTCAGAGGCAGTTTAAACCTTTCAGGGGACTGCGGGGAAGTCTCCAGACTTGGGACAACACACACACAGGGTTGGGGGCTGGGGTTGGCGGGCGGGGAGGTGGGCAGTCAGGTATACTGGTATTCTGGGAGACTGATATTCCCAACAAGGGCCAGAGGTCTCAGTGCTGAAACATATTAAACTGTTCAAACAGAGGCAGGCAGAAAGCCATGAGGCTTCAGAGCTCCCTGTAGATGCAAAGGTAACTCTGTCAAAAAGTAGCCACATGTGAAGTGGAAACACCTTCCCTCAGCTTGTTACACACTGACCTTTCCACAACCCCAACATGTTTACAAACACTCGCTGCAGTTTCTGCAAACTTTGTATCAAACTGCCTCCCACTCTGCTCAATACTGACCCCCTCTCAACCTGGCACTGAACTAGTGTCTGAATTGAGACAGAGACACACAGACAGAGGTTTTAAAGTTGAAAGTTTTAAAGTTTGATTATTAGTGTCACAAGTAAGGCTTACATTAACACTGCAATGAAGTTACTGAGAGAGACAGAGACACACAGAGACAGAGACATAGATAAAGAGACAGAAAGAGACAGAGAGGATATTTAAAGTTTTAAAGTTTGTTTATTCGTGTCACAAGTAAGGCTTACATTAACGCTGCAGTTACTGAGACAGAAAGAGAGAGTTTTTAAAGTTGAAAGATTTAAAGTTTATTTCTTAGTGTCACAAGGCTTACATTAACACTGCAATGAAGTTAGTGAGAAAGACAGAGATAGAGGGAGCATCCAGAGTGGGTTCAGTAACACATTTATTGATCAGATATCTCTCTCTGTGACTCTTTAGCGATGAGATATTCAGCCAGGATGGTTTCACTGACCCTCTTCAGCAGGCAGATATTCCCAAATCCAGCCTAGGTCTCAGACACACACACACACCACTCACACATTCCCTCTGCTCTGTCCAAGGGAATATTTTAATCCAGGAATTTCTATTTTATATTTACAGGGTGAGGGGGGGGGAGAAACTCAACTCAAAAATCCTGCAGTCTCTCCAAGCTGCTTTTAAATTTCAATTCAAACCCTGGGCCACATGGGAAGCTGCAGAGATTGGGAAACTTACCAAACCCAGTTTGTGTGTGTGAGTGTCTGCAGCTTTTGTGTCTTTGAACTTGCGAGGGTGCCAGGGGGAGAATGTCACTGTCTTCACCTCTCTCTCTGCCTCTCTGTATAAAAAAAATCACCAAATTAAACCACACTCAATAATGCGACCATACACAATTAATTATCAAATATCTGTCTCTCTCGCTTTATCTCTGTCTCTCCCCGTCTCTCTCTCTCCCCGTCTCTTCTCGAGCAGAAACAGATGGAGACAGAGAGGCAGGGAGAGAGAGGAAGAGGGAGGGATGGAAACAGCTGGAGTTGTGGATTAGATGCAGGGGGAGAGACACAGGCTGTTAGAGGGAGGGGGGGTTTCAGTGAGGGACAGGGTCTCCAGTTTAATTCTGAGGGTCCTGAGAGAGGGATTTCACTGTCTCAGCCCCTCTCTGGCTCCCTCACTCTGTATAAACAATTCCCAAATTTAAAAAATGCTCAACACAGCTGACTGCACTTTGTGGGATCTTGCTGTGCACCACAGGGATTTTAGTTTTAAAAAGGGTTACTTTTAAGAGGGAGTTCCAGCCTTTCTGGAGATTTGGGATGATGCAGACACACACACACAGACACACACAGGGTAGTGAGTGGGGAAGGGGGCTCACAGCAGGCAAGAGAGTGGGGGAGGGGTGGGGGGAGGACTGTGTCCCATCTGATTCAGGTTCACATTGCTGCTGCTACTGTGGGATCTTGCTGTGCACACACTGGGCCTGTGGCCTTTGCCTGCACAGCAACAGCGCCCACACTTTTTATTTTCAAACAAAATCTGGCTCAGGGGCCGCAAAGTGGGTTCAAGGAAAAAGCTTGAAAAGGGGTCGGGTAAATTCAAGCACTTTAATCACCGAGGCATCGTAGGCTCTTGAGCAAGTGCTGGGGAATGGGAGGAGGATAGATTGGGATTTGATGGCCAGCATGGAGCTGGTGGGCCGAAGGGCCTGTTTCTGTGCTGTGTGACTCCAGATTCTTTTCTCTCTCTCTTTTCCCAGGAATTTCTATTTGGATGGGGGGGGGGGGTATAGAATTTCTCTGTCTCTCCAGTGTTCTTACCAATCCCAGCACCCCTCCCCTCCCCTCTCTCTCTCCCCAGACATTCCTGTCTATATTTCATCTTTCAATAAAATGTTTAAGAAAACACCAATGTGAATTGTTGTCAATTTAATTTGGGAAGAGAGAGAGAGAGAGAGGAGTGGATCCCATTTCCCACACACTCTCCTGCAGTCCTCACCCACAACATTTATTTAATCTGGCCCTCACCAGGTTGTGTGTGTGGGATCTTGCTGTGCACACAGGTGGGTCTGGCTCCCTATTCCTCGCACTGTGACCGTGAGCAGAACTTTAAACAGGAAAGATTGAGGGGAAGGAGAAGGGTTGGGGAGGCGGAGGAGGCAGAGAGAGAGAGATAGAGAAATGGAGGGAGAGCTAAACAGAGAGGGGGTGGGGGAGGTGTGAGAGGGTCTCAGGAGGGGCAGGGGGAAAGAGACACAGTCTGGGGGTGTCCTCCTCCACTGTGGGACTGGCAGTGGGATCTTGCTGTGCAGAATTACCTTCATTGTCATTTGAATCATTCATTCATTGACTAAGGGAGGGTGGGTGTGTGATTATAAATATTGTTACCACTCTGAGGTGATGTTTCCCTCTGCGCTATTTTGTAACCCCCTAAAGGGATACACCTCGCCTCGTAATCTTAAATAAGTATGTGAGAGACAGGAGGAAGCGACTGGTTTTAGACATTCAATCCCTACAGTGCAGAAGGAGGTCATTCGGCCCATCTAGTCTGTACCGACCACAATCCCACCCAGGCCCTATTCCCGTAACCCCACACTTTTAACCTGCTAATCCCCCTGACACTGGGGTCAATTTAACACGGCCAATCCACCGAACCCGCACAGCTTTGTGCTGTGGGAGAAATTGGTAAATTAAAGCAAGATCTGACACTCTCTCCATCAGGAACAACCAAACAGGTCTTTAATTTAGACTGGGTGACAACCTTATTAAAACAATGAACAAACTGAATGAACTCCCCAGTAGAATGCTGTTCCAAGGACAAGACTCACTCAGGAATAATGAAATAAATCATTACAGAATAGAGTCACCCTCGAATAACCAGGCGTCTGTTGGAAGTGTGAACTTCCTTCTGCTGCTTGGGTCTGGAATACTTTCTGAGTTCGTTTCTGCTTCTATTTAGATGGTGATGTGATGAAGCTGTATATATTACTGCAGGATTCAGTATCAGACTCTCCCCCCTTCAATCTAAAGAGGCAGCAAGGTCGCTCCCTCCCCGTTATTTCCCCCTGTCCCAGGTTTAAATACCCAGAATTTCCTCACAGTATTCCTGCAATTTGAGTGGCTTGAGGCTGTCACCAACGCCCCAATTTGAATGCAATTGGTTGTGTGCGTTTGAGAGCTTGTTTTAAAATCATTGGTCCAGTTCAAAGCCTGTTTTGCTCTGCTGGGACTCTGGCTGCTGCTTTGGACACAAATGTTGTAAAGTTGTGTTCTGCAGCCTGCTTTCTGCAGTTTAAAATCCCCAGCACAGAGACACAGGCTTTCTAAAGACACAACGGTGGATGGTTCGTTTTGGTTTTCTCAGCATTTCTTTTCAATATTTACATTTGTCAAACACCACATTTTTAACCTGATATACGCAACTTCATAACAATATTAGACAGGGAGAGAGAGATCGGGAGAGACAGAGAGAAAGTCACACAAAGAGAGAGAGGGACAGGGAGACAGAGAGAGAGAGAGAGAGTCACATGGAGTAATGAGGATGGGGCCTGGATGGGAATGTGGTTGGTGTAGACCTGATGGGCCGAATGGCCTCCTTCTGTACTGTAGGATTCTGTGATTCTGTAATGGGGGCTGCGTGTGGTGTGAGGGGAGGGTGGAAGGGGACAGGGGGTGGGGGCAGCACTGGTTCCCTTTTCCCCCCCTCCCTCCTCCCAGGCCCTGTCCGGGAGGTTTCGGGGCTGGAGGGGATTGTTCTGGTGAACTGCCCGGGGCCTGGGGAACCTGTTCTTTGTCCAGGATGTATAATGCAGCCTCTGTGACCAGGCCTCAATCCCAGGCCTAACCTCAGGAAGGCTTTTGCATTTTGCTCCTTTTCCAAACAGTGCCTGTGTTTAAATCGATGGGACTCGACGGTCGAATAAAACCTGCAGCAGACACTTTAATACAAAGAACAGCACAGCACAGGAACAGGTCCTTTGGCCCTCCAAGCCTGCGCCGATCATGTTTACCTATCGAGACCAATGGCCTGTATCCCTCTCTACCCCGTTTGTTCATGTGTCTATCCAGATAAGTCTTAAATGTCACTAATGTATCTGCCCCAACCACCTCACTTGGCAGCGCATTCCAGGCCCCCACCACCCTCTGTGTAAAAACCTTCCCCGCACATCTCCACTCAACCTTTCCCCCCTTATCTTGAACTTGTTCCCCCTTGTAATTATCATTTCTGTCCTGGGAAAAAGCTCCCAACTGTTTATCCTCGCCACACCCCTCATAATTTTATAAACTTCCAGCTGGTCGTCCCTCAGCCTCCGTCTTTCCAGGGAGAACAATCCCAGTTTATTCAATCTCTCCTCACAGCCAATACCCTCCATACCAGGCAACATCCTGGTCAACCCTTTCATTGGATTTGGGATGTGATTGTGGGTTTTCCTGCTATATCTCTTTCTCTTCAATCTTTCTCCCGTGATTGTGAGTTATCAGGGAGGGAGAGAGAGAGAGAAAGGGATGGTAACAGAGAGAGAGAGAGAGAGGGCAAAGGCAGAGGGGCAGGGAGAGGAGAGAGATTGGAGGGGAGTGGGTTAGAGGGGGGGGGGGGGGGGGGGGAGCCTCCGCTGTGCACTCACAGCCCAGCAGCTCCCCAGTCTCTGGTTCGGTGCATTAACCCACTCTGGTGCATTAACAGGCGCCAGAGTGTGGCGACTAGGAGAATTTCACAGTAACTTCATTGCAGTGTTAATGTAAGCCTTACTTGTGACTAAGAAATAAACTTTACTTTATACTTTACTCTGAGATAAAGACCCTCACTCACAGCCTCCCAGAAGGTGGGATTTAGAAACAGCGACTGTGTAACTGAGGCTGAATCTGTGCTGTTGTGTTTGAAAATATATTTTCCTCATATTTGATGTGTTGTAAAGATATTGGAATCTGGCTGCTGCCACATTGCAGTGAGAGAGAGATCTGGCTTTGCAGGAGGAGCTTCCCTCCCCATTTCCCCATGGAAATCACTGAGAAATAGCAAACGTGGCCCACAACACGTCATTATTTGAAACGGTCAGACAGAAACTTATCAGAGAGAGCATTTTAATCCCCATTCATCCCCAGACGGAGAAACAGAGCAGAGATCAGGACAGATTATCCAGAGTAGGAGAGACCGGGGCAGAGATGGGGTTTGGATATATATAGATCTGGGGGGAAAGCAAAAGAGACACAGAGGGGGCTGGACAGGTTCAGAGATAGAGGGAGAGAGAAACAGCGAGAGAAAGAGGGAATCAGAGAGAGGTGGGACTCTGCTCGAAGTGGAAGGTTCCCTGTTCAGATCGAATGTACTAACAGCACCAATGCTGGAGTGACTTATTATTTTCATTTGGGGTGGGGGAGAGATGGAGGGGAGAGAGAGGGAGACGTGTGGTTCCCTCATTTCCCACTCACTTCACCCCAATCCTCACTTCAAAATCACTTTGTATCTGGCCCTGTTCAAGCTGTGTGTGGGATCTTGCTGTGCACTCATGCTCTGTCCCCCTGCCCCATATTCCTCACACTATGACAGAGCCCCATGCTTTAAACATGAAAAGATGGAGGGGAAGGCGGGTGGGGTAGAGAGAGAGGAACAGAGAATGGGTGGGGAGTGTGGGGGGGCTCAGTGGAGGGGGGTAGGGGGATAGAGACAGAGGCTCTGGGGGTGGGGGGGGGGGGTGTCCTCCTGCAGTGTGGGACTCCCTGTGGGATCCTGATTGCAGCATTCCCAGTCTCTCTCTCTCTCACTGTGAAGCACTCGGGAGGGAGAGGGAGCTGAAATTCAAATTCCTGAGCCTGGGGGAAAGGCTTGTTCTCAATCCCAGAGTCCTGCTTGTGTTTTTAGACAGGGCGCTGGGATCTGTGGGTGTGGCTTTCTAAAGACACAACGCTGGATGGTTCGTTTTGGTTTTCTCAGCATTTCTTTTCAATATTTACATTTCTCAAACACCACATCTTTAACCTTATATATGCAGCTTCATAACCATATTACAGAGAGACAGAGAGAAAGAGACAGAGAGGGGGGGAGAGAGAGAAAGGGAGAGAGAGACAGAGAGGGGAGAGTGAGGGAGAGCAGGAAAGGGCAGCAAGAGGTGAGGTTTGTGGGGGGTGCAGTGAGGGGGTGGGGGAAGAGACACAGGATCTGGGGGTCTCTCGTGTGGAGGGAGAGAGAGGGAGAAGTGTGGTTCCCTCATTTCCCACTCACTTTACCCCAATCCTCATTTAAAAATCACTTTGTATCTATCTGGCCCTGCTCAGAATGTGTGTGTGGGATCTTGCTGTGCCCTCATGCTCTGTCTCCCCTCCTCATATTTCCCGCACCGTGACAGCGCCCCACATTTTAAACATAAAAAGATGGAGGGGAAGGAGGGTGGGGTAGAGAGAGGAACAGAGAAGGGGTGGGGAGTGTGGGGGGGCTCAGTGGAGGGGGGTGTAGCGGGATAGAGACAGAGGCTCTGGGGGTGGGGGGTGTCCTCCTGCAGTGTGGGACTCTCTGTGAGATCCTGATTGCAGCATTCCCAGTCTCTGAGAGAGAAAGAGAAAGACAGGGAGGGAGGAAGAGAGAGAGAGAGAGAGAAAGAGAAAGAGGGGGAAAGTCAGAGACAGAGAGAGAGACAGAGAGAGAAAGAGAGAGAGAGAGACAGGCAGGGAGAAAGAGAGAGAGAAACAGTGTGAGGGAGAGAGAGAGAAAGACAGAGAAAGATGGAGGGAGTGGGAGAGAGAGAGAGAAAGATGGACGGAGAGAGAGAAAGGCAGACAGGGAGTGAGAGAGAAAGATGGAGGGAGTGGGAGAGAGAGAGGGGGAGAGTGAGGGGGAAAACAGGAAAAGAAAGCAAGAGGTGAGGTTTGTGGGGGGTGGGGGAAGAGACACAGGATCACAGTGACCCGAGCCGGGAATTGAACCCGGGTCCCTGGAGCTGTGAGGCAGCAGCGCCAACCACTGTGCCACTGTGTGGCCCTACAGCCTCAGCCCCTCTCTGCCTCACTCTCCCTCTGTATAAACATTTCCCAAATTAAAACACACAACACAGCGAACTGCACCTTCTGGGATCTTCCAGAGCACCACAGAGATTGTGTTTTAAAAAGGGTTTGGCTTCGTTTTAAGAGGGACTTCAACCCTTTCTGAAAATTTGGGATGAGACACACACAGACAGATACACACACAGGCGCACGCACACACACACACAGACACACACACACACAGGGTAGTGAGTGGGGAAGGGGGCTCACAGCAGGCGAGAGTGTTGGGTGTGTGTTGGGGAGGACTGTGTCCCATCTGATTCAGGTTCACATTGTTGCTGCTGCTGCTGTTGTTGTGGGATCTTGCTGTGCACACACAGGGCCTGTGGCCTTTGCTCGCACTGCAACAGCGACCACACTTTATTAAACAAAATCTCGCTCACGGACCGCAAAGTGGGTTCAAAGGAAAGAAAGTGGAAACGGGGGTCGGGTAAATTAAAGCACTTAAATCACCGAGGCATCGTAGGCTGTGCAGCAAGTGCTGGGGAATGGGGGGAGTATAGATTGGGATTTGACGGCCAGCATAGACCTGGTGGGCCGAAGGGCCTGTTTCTGTGCTCTGTGACTCCAGATTCTCCTCTCTCTTTTCCCAGGAATTTCTATTTGGATGGAGGGTTCATAATTTCCCTGTCTCTGTCTCTCCAGCGTTCTTCCCAATCTCTGCACCCCTCCCCTCTCTCTCTCCCCAGACATTCCTGTCTATATTTCATCTTTCAATAAAATGTGAAGGAAAACACCAATGTGAATTTTTTTGATTTAATTTCAGGGAGGGAAAGACAGAGAGAGAGAGAGAGACAGGGAGGGAGGGAAAGACAGACAGAGACAGAGAAAGACAGGGAGGGGGGGAAGGAGAGAAAGACAGAGAGAGAGAGAAAGGCAGCCGAATAAAACCAGCAGCAGCCGCTTAAATCCATCGGATTGGGGATGTGATTGTGGGTTTTCCTGCTGTATCTCTCTCTCTCCCATCTTTCTCCTTTGATTGTGAGTTATCAGGGAGGGAGAGAGAAAGGGAGGGTAACAGAGGGAGATCAAAGGCAGAGGGGCAGGGAGAGGAGACACACTGGAGGGGGGCTGGGTTAGGGGGGGGGGGTCCTCTGCTCTGCACTCACAGCCCAGCTCCCCAGTCTCTGGGGGAAAAGACCCTCACTCACACCCTCCCAGAAGGTGGGATTTGTAACCAGCGGCTGTGTGACTGAGGCTGAATCTGTGCTGTTGTGTTTGAAAAGATTTTTTCCCAATATAAAGATATTGGAATCTGGCTGCTGCCACATTGCAGTGAGAGAGAGATCTGGCTTTGCAGGAGGAGCTTCCCTCCCCATTTCCCCATGGAAATCACTGAGAAATAGCAAACGTGGCCCACAACACGTCATTATTTGAAACGGTCAGACAGAAACTTATCAGAGAGAGCATTTTAATCCCCATTCATCCCCAGACGGGGAAACAGAGCAGAGATCAGGACAGATTATCCAGAGTAGGAGAGACCGGGGCAGAGATGGGGTTTGGATATATATAGATCTGGGGGGAAAGCAAAAGAGACACAGAGGGGGCTGGACAGGTTCAGAGATAGAGGCAGAGAAACAGGCAGAGAGAAAGAAACAGCGAGAGACAGAGGGAATGGGAGAGAGAGGTGTGACTGTGCTCGAAGTGGAAGGTTCCCTGTTCATATTGAATGTACAAACAGCCCCAATCCTGGAGTGACTTGTCATTATTTTTATTTGGGGTGGGGGAAGAGATGGAGGGGGGGAGCGAGGGAGAGAGAGGGAGAAGTGTGGTTCCCTCATTGCCCACTCACTTTAGCCCAATCCTCACTTAAAAATCACTTTGTATCTAGCCCTGCTCAGACTGTGTGTGGGATCTTGCTGTGCCCTCCTCCCCGCCCCATATTCCCTGCACTGTGACAGCGCCCCACACTTTAAACATGAAAAGATGGAGAGGAAGGAGGGTGGGGTAGAGAGAGAGGAACAGAGAATGGGTGGGGAGTGTGGGGGGGCTCAGTGGAGGGGGGGTAGGGGGATAGAGACAGAGGCTCTGGGGGTGGGGGGGGTGTCCTCCTGCAGTGTGGGACTCCCTGTGGGATCCTGATTGCAGCATTCCCAGTCTCTCTCTCTCTCTCTCACTGTGAAGCACTCGGGAGGGAGAGGGAGCTGAAATTCAAATTCCTGAGCCTGGGGGAAAGGCTTGTTCTCAATCCCAGAGTCCTGCTTGTGTTTTTAGACAGGGCGCTGGGATTTGTGGGTGTGGATGGAGAAGATTGTTCTATTTAACTGGGGGGTGGGAGAGAGGGGGGTTTGTTCTTTCTACCGGAGGAATAATGCAGCCTCTGTGACTAGGCCTCACTTCACGGCCTAAATCTCAGCAGCACTTTTGCATTCGCTTAATTCCCCAACAGGGTTTAAGTGGCTGAATTCAATGGTTCAATAAAATGTGAAGCAGCCGCTTCAGGGTGGGATTGTGGATTTTCCAGCTCCCGCCCCCTTCTCATTTCCCTTTTGATTGTGAGTTTTATTTTAAACGGTCAGACAGAAACTTAGAGAGAGCATTTCAATCCAGATTCGCCTCGAGATAGAGAAACAGAGCAGAGATCAGGACAGGTTATCCAGAGACAGGAGCAGAGACGGGGTATTGGACAGATAGAGATCTGGGGGGAAGTGTGTAAGAGACGGAGAGGGAGAAACAGAGTGAGGGGAGAGAGGTGACTGATAGAAGTGGGAACTTCATTGGGGCCTCCTGTGTTTTTTCACTGGCCTGTCTCTGGAGTAAAGCCCCCAGAATGCTTTGATGTGTTTAATAAATTCAATATCGGGACAGTCAGGAGGCAGTTGGAAGTTCATTGCATTTGAAACGTGTTCCCATTTTGTCAGGGTTTAATAATGAGGAGGTGAAAATGAATGTTTCCCCCACCTCCCCCAGTGAGATTGTGAATTTCAGCAAGTCCTGGGATCTTGCTGTGCCTTTTATTGTTTATAATCAGCTTTTGTTTTGTGTTTAATCAAATTTCACTTTATTTTCTCTTTCTCTCTTCCAAGGAGAATTCCTTTGGAAACTTTGGCGATGCAGAGAGCGAATATTTTTGCCGTGAGGAATCCTCGGACAAGAGCTATAACCAGAGAGAAAAATATTAATAAAAGTCCCCGTGTCTTGGTCGTTCATTTTTATTCACAGATAGACTGGTGGGGCTTTTACACGGAGGGTTAGTGGTCTGTGTGTCAGGGGGAGGGGGTATTCCCAGTGATCCCTGCTCCAATGTAATCCCAGATTTCAATCCCTCTCCCTGAAGCTCTGTCTGTGCAACTCCCCCATCCTCAGAACTGTTTCGCCACATCTTTCCAATCCCTGTCTCTCCCCATCCTTTATACCTCAGCCTCTCAAAATGGCAGCATCTTTCTCCCTTTTCTCTCATTCTCTCTATCTTTCACTCTCTCTCTGAAACTTTGTCACTGTCTTGCCAAAGCCCCACTTTCTATTTATCTCGACATCTCACTTTGTATCTCAGCCTCTCTGCACATCTCTCTCTCCCTCTCTGTGGATCATTTTATCTCAATCACAGCAGCCTCCTCTCCATCTCTCTCTCGCTCTATCTATCTCTGCTCCCTCTCTGACTCATTCTGTCTGAAGTACAGCAGCATTCTCTCTATCTCCATCTTTTCACAGTAACTTCATTGCAGTGTTAATGTAAGCCTACTTGTGACGAATAAAATTTGAACTTTAACTCTGCTTCTCTGTCTTATCTCTCTAGCTATCTGCTTGACTCTCTCTATCTCTCTCTGCTTCCCCCTCTCTCTATCTCTGCCTCCCCCTGACTCAGTCTGTTTGAATTAAAGTAGCATCCTCTGTCTCTATATCTCTATCTGTTCTCTGCTTCCCTCTCTCTGTGAATCATTGTCTGAATCACAGCAGATTCCTCACTAACTCCATCTCTATATCTCTGTCTCTTATCTCTGCTCCCTCCCTTCTCTGTGAATCAATGTCTGAATTACAGTCGCATCCTATCTCCATCTCTATATCTCTCTGCCTCTTATCTCTCTCTGTATCTGATCTCTGCTTCCCTCTCTCTGTGAATCATTCTGTCTGAATTACAGTAGCATTCTCTCTAACTCCATCTCTATATCTCTCTGCTTCTCTGCCTCTTATCTCCCTCTCTGCTCTCTCGTGGGGGACGGGCCAGATCACGGGTTTGCTGTTCACAAGCAGCAAAGGCCCAGGAACGCAGAGGGAGGGAATCGGGGGCAATTCAGAGGGATTCAGCACTGCTGAAAGGGGGGAGTGTGTAATACAGGGGCTTGTTCAGAGCCAGGGGCTATTAGACAGAGAGGGAAGGGGCTGGTGGGGGAGGCTGTTGTACAAGAGGGGGGAATATTATAACACAGGCTGACCAGAGTCAGGGGTTATCAGAGAAAGGGGGCAATTGAGGGGGGGGGGGGGAATCAGACAGGGGGTCTGTTGTACAGGATGGGGGTGCGGGATGTTATAACACAGGCTGCTCAGTGTCAGGGGAATTAGTCGTTTGAACGTTAATGTTTAAAATGGGCAGAGTTTCCACATCCAACTCCACCAGGAGCTGTTTACAGGGGGGTGGTGGACGGGGATAGATGTGTGGTGGGGGGGGGGTTACTAATTAGAAGGGGGGGGATCTGTCAGTCCAGAGGCTGTTCACAGGGAGGGAGTGGGAATTTGCCAGGTTGAGAGGGGTGGGGGGAAAGAGGGGAACTTAGAGGGATATTCAGCCGGGGGGCTTTGAAGATGGTTTGGGCAGTGGGGGAGCGGGGTACGGGGCTCAGAGGGAACGATCGGGAGATTTAGAGGGATTGTGAGGAGGGACAACAGATTTGGCTGGAGTGGGGGGGGGGGGGGGGGAATTGGGA
Source organism: Mustelus asterias (assembly GCF_964213995.1). NCBI lineage: Eukaryota > Metazoa > Chordata > Chondrichthyes > Carcharhiniformes > Triakidae > Mustelus > Mustelus asterias. Next base: position 197,114 of record NW_027590628.1, read on the forward strand.
TTGGAGAAGATTGGGCAGAGAGGATCGGGAGGAGGGGCAGAGAGAGATTGGGCAGAGGGGAGGTTCAGAGGGGTTTAAGTGGAGGGACTGAGAGTGGGTTTGGGCAGTGGGGATTTAAAGGGGGTTTTGGGGGGTGGGGAACCTGGAGGGGAGAGGGGAATTTGGGGGTGAGAGATTGAGTGCGGCAGGTTTAGGATTGGGAGTGGGTTCAGGAGTCGGGGGGGATTAGGCTCAGTGGGGGTTGGGTCTGTCGGTGGGGGTGGGGTTCGGGTCTGTCGGTGGGGGTGGGGTTCGGGTCTGTCGGTGGGGGTGGGGTTCGGGTCTGTCGGTGGGGGTGGGGTTCGGGTCTGTCGGTGGGGGTGGGTGTGGGGTTCGGGTCTGTCGGTGGGGGCTGGGTCTGTCGGTGGGGGTGGGGTTTGGGTCTGTCGGTGGGGGTTGGGTTTGGGTCTGTCGGTGGGGGTGGGGTTTGGGTCTGTCGGTGGGGGTGGGGTTTGGGTCTGTCGGTGAGGGTGGGGTTTGGGTCTGTCGGTGGGGGTGGGTTTTGGGGACAGGAGTTCAGGAGCTGGGGAGGGGCCCCTATGGATAGGGCTGGGATTTGGGGGGAGGGGGGGTGAAATCCTGGTGGGACTGGAGGGTCTCAGAGGAATTCGTCAGGGCGGGTCTGAGAGGGGGGGACAGCTCGGGGGGGGGAACAAGCGGGGGGCGGGCAGTCGGGGGGCGGGCAGTCGGGGGGCGGGCAGTCGGGGGGCGGGCAGTCGGGGGGCGGGCAGTCGGGGGGCGGGCAGTCGGGGGGCGGGCAGTCGGGGGGCGGGCAGTCGGGGGGCGGGCAGTCGGGGGGCGGGCAGTCGGGGGGCGGGCAGTCGGGGGGCGGGCAGTCGGGGGGCGGGCAGTCGGGGGGCGGGCAGTCGGGGGGCGGGCAGTCGGGGGGCGGGCAGTCGGGGGGCGGGCAGTCGGGGGGCGGGCAGTCGGGGGGCGGGCAGTCGGGGGGCGGGCAGTCGGGGGGCGGGCAGTCGGGGGGCGGGCAGTCGGGGGGCGGGCAGTCGGGGGGCGGGCAGTCGGGGGGCGGGCAGTCGGGGGGCGGGCAGTCGGGGGGCGGGCAGTCGGGGGGCGGGCAGTCGGGGGGCGGGCAGTCGGGGGGCGGGCAGTCGGGGGGCGGGCAGTCGGGGGGCGGGCAGTCGGGGGGCGGGCAGTCGGGGGGCGGGCAGTCGGGGGGCGGGCAGTCGGGGGGCGGGCAGTCGGGGGGCGGGCAGTCGGGGGGCGGGCAGTCGGGGGGCGGGCAGTCGGGGGGCGGGCAGTCGGGGGGCGGGCAGTCGGGGGGCGGGCAGTCGGGGGGCGGGCAGTCGGGGGGCGGGCAGTCGGGGGGCGGGCAGTCGGGGGGCGGGCAGTCGGGGGGCGGGCAGTCGGGGGGCGGGCAGTCGGGGGGCGGGCAGTCGGGGGGCGGGCAGTCGGGGGGCGGGCAGTCGGGGGGCGGGCAGTCGGGGGGCGGGCAGTCGGGGGGCGGGCAGTCGGGGGGCGGGCAGTCGGGGGGCGGGCAGTCGGGGGGCGGGCAGTCGGGGGGCGGGCAGTCGGGGGGCGGGCAGTCGGGGGGCGGGCAGTCGGGGGGCGGGCAGTCGGGGGGCGGGCAGTCGGGGGGCGGGCAGTCGGGGGGCGGGCAGTCGGGGGGCGGGCAGTCGGGGGGCGGGCAGTCGGGGGGCGGGCAGTCGGGGGGCGGGCAGTCGGGGGGCGGGCAGTCGGGGGGCGGGCAGTCGGGGGGCGGGCAGTCGGGGGGCGGGCAGTCGGGGGGCGGGCAGTCGGGGGGCGGGCAGTCGGGGGGCGGGCAGTCGGGGGGCGGGCAGTCGGGGGGCGGGCAGTCGGGGGGCGGGCAGTCGGGGGGCGGGCAGTCGGGGGGCGGGCAGTCGGGGGGCGGGCAGTCGGGGGGCGGGCAGTCGGGGGGCGGGCAGTCGGGGGGCGGGCAGTCGGGGGGCGGGCAGTCGGGGGGCGGGCAGTCGGGGGGCGGGCAGTCGGGGGGCGGGCAGTCGGGGGGCGGGCAGTCGGGGGGCGGGCAGTCGGGGGGCGGGCAGTCGGGGGGCGGGCAGTCGGGGGGCGGGCAGTCGGGGGGCGGGCAGTCGGGGGGCGGGCAGTCGGGGGGCGGGCAGTCGGGGGGCGGGCAGTCGGGGGGCGGGCAGTCGGGGGGCGGGCAGTCGGGGGGCGGGCAGTCGGGGGGCGGGCAGTCGGGGGGCGGGCAGTCGGGGGGCGGGCAGTCGGGGGGCGGGCAGTCGGGGGGCGGGCAGTCGGGGGGCGGGCAGTCGGGGGGCGGGCAGTCGGGGGGCGGGCAGTCGGGGGGCGGGCAGTCGGGGGGCGGGCAGTCGGGGGGCGGGCAGTCGGGGGGCGGGCAGTCGGGGGGCGGGCAGTCGGGGGGCGGGCAGTCGGGGGGCGGGCAGTCGGGGGGCGGGCAGTCGGGGGGCGGGCAGTCGGGGGGCGGGCAGTCGGGGGGCGGGCAGTCGGGGGGCGGGCAGTCGGGGGGCGGGCAGTCGGGGGGCGGGCAGTCGGGGGGCGGGCAGTCGGGGGGCGGGCAGTCGGGGGGCGGGCAGTCGGGGGGCGGGCAGTCGGGGGGCGGGCAGTCGGGGGGCGGGCAGTCGGGGGGCGGGCAGTCGGGGGGCGGGCAGTCGGGGGGCGGGCAGTCGGGGGGCGGGCAGTCGGGGGGCGGGCAGTCGGGGGGCGGGCAGTCGGGGGGCGGGCAGTCGGGGGGCGGGCAGTCGGGGGGCGGGCAGTCGGGGGGCGGGCAGTCGGGGGGCGGGCAGTCGGGGGGCGGGCAGTCGGGGGGCGGGCAGTCGGGGGGCGGGCAGTCGGGGGGCGGGCAGTCGGGGGGCGGGCAGTCGGGGGGCGGGCAGTCGGGGGGCGGGCAGTCGGGGGGCGGGCAGTCGGGGGGCGGGCAGTCGGGGGGCGGGCAGTCGGGGGGCGGGCAGTCGGGGGGCGGGCAGTCGGGGGGCGGGCAGTCGGGGGGCGGGCAGTCGGGGGGCGGGCAGTCGGGGGGCGGGCAGTCGGGGGGCGGGCAGTCGGGGGGCGGGCAGTCGGGGGGCGGGCAGTCGGGGGGCGGGCAGTCGGGGGGCGGGCAGTCGGGGGGCGGGCAGTCGGGGGGCGGGCAGTCGGGGGGCGGGCAGTCGGGGGGCGGGCAGTCGGGGGGCGGGCAGTCGGGGGGCGGGCAGTCGGGGGGCGGGCAGTCGGGGGGCGGGCAGTCGGGGGGCGGGCAGTCGGGGGGCGGGCAGTCGGGGGGCGGGCAGTCGGGGGGCGGGCAGTCGGGGGGCGGGCAGTCGGGGGGCGGGCAGTCGGGGGGCGGGCAGTCGGGGGGCGGGCAGTCGGGGGGCGGGCAGTCGGGGGGCGGGCAGTCGGGGGGCGGGCAGTCGGGGGGCGGGCAGTCGGGGGGCGGGCAGTCGGGGGGCGGGCAGTCGGGGGGCGGGCAGTCGGGGGGCGGGCAGTCGGGGGGCGGGCAGTCGGGGGGCGGGCAGTCGGGGGGCGGGCAGTCGGGGGGCGGGCAGTCGGGGGGCGGGCAGTCGGGGGGCGGGCAGTCGGGGGGCGGGCAGTCGGGGGGCGGGCAGTCGGGGGGCGGGCAGTCGGGGGGCGGGCAGTCGGGGGGCGGGCAGTCGGGGGGCGGGCAGTCGGGGGGCGGGCAGTCGGGGGGCGGGCAGTCGGGGGGCGGGCAGTCGGGGGGCGGGCAGTCGGGGGGCGGGCAGTCGGGGGGCGGGCAGTCGGGGGGCGGGCAGTCGGGGGGCGGGCAGTCGGGGGGCGGGCAGTCGGGGGGCGGGCAGTCGGGGGGCGGGCAGTCGGGGGGCGGGCAGTCGGGGGGCGGGCAGTCGGGGGGCGGGCAGTCGGGGGGCGGGCAGTCGGGGGGCGGGCAGTCGGGGGGCGGGCAGTCGGGGGGCGGGCAGTCGGGGGGCGGGCAGTCGGGGGGCGGGCAGTCGGGGGGCGGGCAGTCGGGGGGCGGGCAGTCGGGGGGCGGGCAGTCGGGGGGCGGGCAGTCGGGGGGCGGGCAGTCGGGGGGCGGGCAGTCGGGGGGCGGGCAGTCGGGGGGCGGGCAGTCGGGGGGCGGGCAGTCGGGGGGCGGGCAGTCGGGGGGCGGGCAGTCGGGGGGCGGGCAGTCGGGGGGCGGGCAGTCGGGGGGCGGGCAGTCGGGGGGCGGGCAGTCGGGGGGCGGGCAGTCGGGGGGCGGGCAGTCGGGGGGCGGGCAGTCGGGGGGCGGGCAGTCGGGGGGCGGGCAGTCGGGGGGCGGGCAGTCGGGGGGCGGGCAGTCGGGGGGCGGGCAGTCGGGGGGCGGGCAGTCGGGGGGCGGGCAGTCGGGGGGCGGGCAGTCGGGGGGCGGGCAGTCGGGGGGCGGGCAGTCGGGGGGCGGGCAGTCGGGGGGCGGGCAGTCTGATACAATCTGAATCTCCTTTCAAACAACCTCCCAACCCCACTGTGCAGGAATGTCACCTTTTGTCACATTCCCCAACACAATTGTTGACACTTTATCAGGCCGGAAAAGTAGATTCAACTGACAGATTCTGAGCCCCAGGTTGAATCTTTAAGATGTAAAAATGAACTGAAAGCCCAGGTCTCTCTGTTCCTGCATCCATTTTAACATTGACCCATTGATTTTAAATTGCTTCTCCTGTATAAAAAAATAATCTATCAACCTCAGATTTAAACATTAATAAGCGACTGAGCATCAACTGCGAATTATAGAAGGTAGTTCCAAACTAATATCACAGCTGGTGTGGCAAAGTGTTTCTGAATTCCACTCCTACAAGTCTAAAATCCTCAACATTGTTTGAAATCCAATGTCCCCAAGTCCTGGACTCCCCAACCAGCAGGAAAAGTTGTTCTTTATCAGTCCTCTCCATTCCCCTTATTATCTTGAAGTGTTTGATCCAATCATCCCGTAGCCTAAATTCCAGCATTACAGAGTAACACTTCAACTACACTTTTCAACAAACAATCCCAAACCAAATACAGAACAGGGTTCATAGAATCCTGCAGTGCAGGAGGCCATTCGGCCCATCGAGTCTGCACTGACCACAATCCCACCCAGGCCCCATCCCTATCATCCCATACATTTACCTCAGCTAATCCTCCTGACACTAAGGGACAATTTAGCTTGGCCAATCCACTTAACCTGTACGCCTGATAGAAGTCTGCCAGATTATGAGGGGCATGGACAGAGTGGATAGTCAGAAGCTTTTTCCCAGGGTGGAAGAGTTATTACTCGGGGGCATAGGTTTAAGGTGCGAGGGGCAAGGTTTAAAGGAGATGTGGGGGGAAAGTTTTTTTACACAGAGGGTGGTGGGTGCATGGAACTCGTTGCCGGGGGAGGTAGTGGAAACGGATACGATAGTGACTTTTCTAGGGCATCTTGACAAAGACATGAATAAGATGGGAATGGAGGGATATGGTCCCCGGAAGGGTAGGGGGTTTTAGTTCAGTCAGGCAGCATGGTCGGTGCAGGATTGGAGAGCTGAAAGACCTGTTCCCGTGCTGTAATTTCCTTTGTTCTATCTTTGGAGTGTGGGATGAAACCGGAGCACCCGGAGGAAACCCACACAAACACGGGAAGGACGTTCAAAGTCCAGTCAGAAAGTGACCCATGCTGGGAATCGAAGGCGGGTCCCTGGCACTGTGAGGAAGCAGTGCTAACCCCTGCATCACTGTGCCACCCCCATATTGAAAACTTGGGTTCAAATTCAAGACAGCCGCAAATTCACTTTGAGAAAAGTTCCCTCTGCTGTGTCAAAGGAATTTTTAATTGAGGATTTTTATTTATGGGAAAACTGAACTCACATTGAACAGCATCCCAGTGTGGGATTTAAACTCTCGTTTGTTTCAGTCCTGGGGAGAGAGATGGAGCGAGAGGGAGAGATACAGATACAGAGGCAGAGAGACACAGAAACAGGATGGGATTGTGCTGTACATGTTTCAGAGCTGACACTGAGACACACACGAGATGTACAATCGCAGACCAGAGTGAATCATTCTCTGTTACCTGCAGTGTCCTGGACATGGACAGAAGCTGACACTCAGACACACACAACAACAACTTGCATTTATATAGCACCTTGGACAGTATTATCCCAAGATGCTTCACAGGAGACTTAATGTGAGAAATTTGACCCCGAGTCACAGGAGAGTTTAGGGTCACATGTCCCAAAGGTTTGGTCAGATGGTTTTTATGGACTATTTTAATTGGAGGAAAAGGAGGTGTTAAAATGGAGAAAACCAATCTGCATCACTAATGTTCTTTATGGAAGGAAATCTGCCGTCCTTACCTGGTCGGGCCTACATGTGACTCCAGCCCCACAGCAGTGTGGTTGACTCTTCGATGCTGTTTGAAATGGCCTAGCAAGCCACTCAGTTCATGAGCAATTAGGGACGAGGAGTAAACGCTGGCAGAACCAGCCAGGCCCACATCCCATGGATGTATTTGAGTAAAACGTTCAGGGAAGGAATTCCAGAGTTGGAGCCCACGCAGATGAAGACACAGCTCCCAATGGTGAAACGATTCAAATTGTGGATGGTCACGGAGCCAGAATGAAAGGAAAACAGATATGGGAGGATGGTGGGACTGGAGGAGGTGGATAACCAGCAAGAAACATTTCTCTCTCTCTGTGCTATCAGTTTCCATTATTCTCCTGACAAATTGGATCAAATTGTCCCTGACACTCCAAAATTCCCGGGAATACAGCCCTCGTTTGTGTCTCCATAGCTGCGTATCTGTCACATTTAAAATACTAACGTTACTTTAGTGAAGAGACAACTCTGTCAGAAATATCTCAGTGCTGCGTTCACACGAAATGGCCACTGGGAAGAAACGCCAAATGGCTGCCTGATATTTGTGGATATTTTTCACAGATTTCCAGAAAGGGAGAGATGGACAGAAGACACAGACAAAGAGAGTGAGAAAAAGAGAGAGACACAGATTGATGGAGGTATAAAAGGTTTCCCTTTACCTGCACATGATTTAACTTGTTCCCAGTTGGTTTATGGATTCTCTCCTCAACTTATTGTCCAAAGTGCATCACTTCACATTTCTCAGTGTTGAAGTTAACTGTCTGTCTGTTTCATTTCAATCTCCTCTGCACCCGCTCTCGAACACAAATAATTGTCTGGTAGAAAGTGAGAAGGAGCCTCGACAGAGAGGTTGGGAAGGATTGAATGGGGAGAGGCAGAAACCCCCAACACATTTCAAAACGACACTGATTTCCACTTGAAGGAATAACTTCTCCACCCCAACACTATCCCGTCATTCTCGATAAGCCCATGCTGCCCGTGTTCTGTGATAAATTACACGCAAGTGAAAAGATGATTTTAAATAGTGGGGTTACATTTGCCACCCCCCAATCTGTAGGAACTGCTCCAGAGTCTATAGAATTTTGGAAGATGACCAGCAATGCATCCAATATTTCCAGCGCCGCTTCCTTTAATACTCTGGGATGTCGATTATCAGGCCCTGGGGCTTTGTCAGCCTTTAACCCCATTCATTCCCCCAGCACCATTTTCTTACTAATACTGATATCCTTCAATTCAATTCCACACTCTCACTAAAGCATTGGTTCCCTAACATTTCTGCCAGGTTATCTGTGCCTCTTTTGTGAAGACAGAACCAAAGTATACGTTCAATTCTTCTGCCATTTCTTTGCTCCCCCTTATAATTTCCCCGGAGAGAGGCAGAGTCACTGAGAGATAGGGATGAGATAGTAATGCAGAGAGTAACAGTGAGATATTCAGGTGGGCAAGCAGCTAATAGTGGGGTACAACAAGGATCACTCCAAAGCCACAGATATTGCCTCATGTTGCCGCTGTCGCCATTTACCTTAAATCAGCATCCTCTGCTTCCCAAGCTTTCCCCCAATGTGCCGATTATCTCAAAGCCGATCCTCTCAGTCCCGGGACATCACTGCAGGAGTTCCTCAGGGTGAGTGTCCGAGGCCCCAACCATCTTCAGCTGCTCCATCACTGACCTTCCCTCCATAGGTGAGATGTTCGCTGATGATCGCACCATTCACAACTCCTCAGATTGTGAAATAGTCAATGCCGGAATACTGAGCAGGACAGGCAGCATCTGTGTAAAGAGAAGCAGATTCTGGGACTGGGGGACTGAGAGACAGGAAGATAGTGAAACACACACAAACTCACTGACAACAAACGCAGTGATGCATACACACACACACAGATACACGCACAGTCTCACACACACACACACACAGATACACGCACAGTCTCACACACAGACACACACACACACACAGATAGAGAACACTCCCAGAGTCTCACTCACAATGTGAAACTATTAAAATTGGGGTTGTTCTGGGAGCCAGAATGAAAGGAAAACAGATATCGGAGGATGGTGGGACAGGAGGAGCTGGGGAAGGCCCATAGGCACGGTGGCACAGTGGTTAGCACTGCTGCCTCACAGTGCCAGGGGCCCAGGTTCAATTCCAGCCTTGGGTGACTGTCTGTGTAGAATTTGCACGCTCTCCTCGACTCTGCATGGGTTTCCTCCGGGTGTTCCGGTTTCCTCCCACAGTCCAAAGATGTCGAGGTTAGGTGGACTGGCCATGCTCAATTGCCCCTTAGTATCCAAAGATGTTTAGATGAGGTGGATTGGCCATGGTAAATGTGTGGGGCTGTGGGGAATGGGTAGGGGAAAGGGTTTGGCGCAGATACTCTGTCAGAGATTCGGTGCAGACTCGATGGGCTGAATGGCCTCCTTCTGCACTGGGATTCTGTGGTTCAACCAGTTTCCATTATTCTCCTGAAAACTTTCAAATAATCAGCCGCTGATCCTTCGAAAAACCGGGGAATACAATCCTCGTTTGTGTTATTTTACCACCTTGTGATTTAACCCTTGCTGTCCTGGTATCATTCTGGTAAATCTACACTGTACACAAATGGATGGAGCGGTGCCACATAGGAGGTTAGTGCGCTAAATTAAAGTGCATGGGATTGGGGGAATATAATGGCACGGATTGAGAATTGGTTCACAGACAGGGAACAGTGAGTAGGAAGAAATGAATCTTTTTCTAAGTAGCAGGCAGTGACGAGTGGGGTCCCGCAGGGGTCAGTTCTTGGGTCCCAGCTATTCACAAAACACATCAGTGATTTAGATGAGGGAACCAAATGTAATATTCTCAAGTTTGCTGATGAGGCAAAACTTGGTGGGAATGTGAGTGATGAGGAGGATGTTAAGAGGCTTCGGGGTGATTTAGACAAGTTGAGTGAGTGGGGAAATACATGGCACACGCAGAATAATGTGGATAAATGTGACGTTGTCCACTTTGGACGGAGGAAGAGAGTGGCAGAGTATTAGTTGAATGGTGATAGATTGGGAAATGTTGTACAAAGGGACCTGGGTATCTGAGAACACCAGTCACTGAAAGCAAGCATGCAGCTACAGCAAGCAGTTAGGAAGACCAATGGGATGTTGGCCTTCATTGCAAGAGGGTTCAAGTAGAAGAGCAAGGATGTCTTACTGCAGCTGGACAGGGCCTCGGTGAGACCACACACGGCCTATGAGGATGGTGGAAGCGGAGATGATGAGTGAATGACAGGGATGGAGAGGTGACATTAGGAGAGGCAATGGCCTAGTGCTATTATCTCCAGACTATTAATCCAGAAACTCAGCCAATGTTCTGGGGACCTGGGTTTGAATCCCACCAATTGGAATTCAATAAAAATATCTGGAATTAAGAATCTACTGGTGACCATGAAACCATTGTCGATTGTCGGAAAAACCCATCTGGTTCACTAATGTCTTTTAGGGAAGGAAATCTGCCGTCCTTACGTGGTCTGGGCTACGTGTGACTCCAGAGCCACAGCAATGCGGTTAACTCTCAACTGCCCGCGAAGAGCAACTCGATGCAATAAATTCTGTTCAGCCAGCGATGCCCATGTCCCACGAAAGAATTAAAGAAAACTTCAATCAACTCACTCCTGAACCTTCTAAATCCCAGGGATACAGAATAAATCTCCATCGAAACTGTCCTGTGACAAAATACACCACAGAGTTAGAAACACAGTCAATGCCTCTACGTTCTCAGAAGATGAAGGAAATTGGGCATGTCAGCTATAACTCTCACTAATTCATTCTTTCTGGTTGTATCACAGCTTGGTCTGGCTCCTGTTCTGCCCAAGACCGCAAGGATCTACAAAAGATCATGAATGTAGCCCAATCCATCACGCAAACCGGCCTCCCATCCACTGACTCTGTCTACACTTCCCGCTGCCTCGGAAAAGCAGCCGGCATAATGAAGGACCCCACGCACCCCGGACATTCTCTCTTCCACCTTCTTCCGTCGGGAAAAAGATACAAAAGTCTGAGGTCACCGACCGACCGACTCAAGAACAGCTTCTTCCCTGCTGCTGTCAGACGTTTGAATGGACCTACCTCTCATTAAATTGATCTTTCTCTCCACCCTAGCTATGACTGTAACAGTACATTCTGCACTCTCTCGCTTCCTTCTCTATGAACAGTATGCTTTGTGTGTGTAGCGCGCAAGAAACAAGACTTTTCACTGTATACTAATATAATAATAAATCAAATCAAAATAATTAATCAAGTCAAAGTATTTACCCTGCTAATCCCCCTAAGACTATGGGGAAATTTAGCATGGCCAATCCACCGAACCCGCACATCTTTGGGCTGAGAGAAGGAAGAGCGGCACTCGGAGGAAACCCATGCAGATAGTGACCCGAGGCTGGATATGAACTTGTGTCCCTGGTGCTGTGATACAGCAGTGCTAACCACTGGTGCCACCGTGCTGCCCGCTCCTGTTTGGGAGCTTCACCAGGTTGACACCTCATTTTTAAGGGATGCCAGGTTGACCCCGTGGCTTGATGGGAATGGTTGAGTGGGGAATGAATCATTCTCTGTTACCTGCGGTGTCCTGGACATTGAGAGAAACTGACACTCAGACACATAAAACAACAACCTGCATTGATATAGCACCTTGAACAGAAACGTCCTCAGATGCTTCACAGGAGCCTGGAGTGAAAAATTAGAAGCCGAGTCACAGGCGAGTTTAGGGACAAAGGAATTGCCCCAAAGATCTGGTCAAAAAGGGGTTGTTTTGAGGAAGTGTCTGAATGGTGGAAAGGGAGGTATGAAGACAGAGAGTTTTGGGAAGGAATTCCAGAGTTGGAGCCACACAGTTGAACTGCAGACCCCAATGGTGAAAGGATTAAAATGGGGAATGGTCAGGGAGCCAGGATTAAAGGAAAACAGATATCAGAGGATGGTGGGACTGGGGGATATAGGGAGGGCTCATTTACAGAAGACAGTACCAAACTTTAACCACACCTCGTGTGAAGAAGTTTTTCCTAATTTAGCTTTGAAAGAAGTTTAGAAGTTTATTTATTAGTGTCACAAGTCGGCTTACATTAACACGGTAATGAAGTTACTGTGAAAATCCCCTAGTCGCCACACTCCGGCGCCTGTTCGGGTAACACTGAGGGAGAATTTAGCACGGCCAATGCACCCTAAACAGCACGTCTTTCAAACTGGAAAGGCCCCGCCCCTCCACGCGACTTTAAATACTAACGGTCGGAATGGGCCGGCAGGTGGGGGCCAGCCGGCGGCAAACGGTCGCCGCTTGCGGGCTGTGTGAACGCAGCAATGGTCCCGGTAAAGGTGCCCATTACACTCGCAGACCTTAGAGTTCAGGTTATGTCACAATGATCGAAATACTTAATCAGGCCAGCGAGTTACCCTCATCTACTGTCCGCTTTCTGAAAGACACTGAGGTCAATTATGGGGTAAAATATGGTGGGGGTGGAAGTGAGGGTTGAGGTGGATTGGTGTGAGGGTGGGGGGGTGGATTGGGGGTGAGGGTGGGGATGCAGGGCAGGAGGTGGATTGGGCTAAGGGTGGGGGTGAGGGGTGGATTGAGGGTGAGGGGTAGATTGGGGGTGAGCGATGGATTGGGGTTGAGGGTCGGGGGTGCAGGGTGAAAGGTGAATTGGGTGTGAGGGTGGGGGGGTGCCGGGTGGATTGGGCTAAGGGTGGGGGGTGCAGGGTGAGGGATGGATTGGGGGTGAGGGGTGGATTGAGGGTGAGGGGTGGATTGAGGGTGAGGGGTGGATTGAGGGTGAGGGGTGGATGGGGGTGAGGAGTGGATTGGGGGTGGGGGTGCAGGATGGGGTGGATTGGGGGTGCAGGGTGAGGGTGGGGGGTGCAGGGTGAGGGGTGGATTGGGCTACGGGTGGGGGGTGCAGGGTGAGGGATGGATTGGGGTGAGAGGTGGATTGAGGGTGAGGGGTAGATTGAGGGTGAGGGGTGGATGGGAGTGAGGGTGGGGGGTGCAGGGTGAGGTGTGGATTGGGCTAAGGTTGGGGGGTGTGGGTGAGGGATGGATTGGGCTACGGTTGGGGGGTGTGGGTGAGGGGTGGATTGAAGGTGAGGGGTGGATTGGGGGTGAGTGGGGGGTGAGGGATGGATTGGGGGTGCAGGGTGAGGGTGGGGGGTGGATTGGGGGTGGGGGGTGCAGGGTAAGGGGTGGATTGGGGGGGAGGGGTGTAGGGTGAGGTTGGGGGGGTGCAGGGTGAGGGGTGGATTGGGGGTGGGGTGTGCAGGGTGAGGGGTGGATTGGGGTTGAGGGTGGGGGGTGCAGAGTGAGGGGTGGATTGGGGGTGCAGGGTAAGGGGTGGATTGGGGGTGCAGGGTGAGGGTGGGGGGTGGATTGGGGGTGGGGGGTGCAGGGTAAGGGGTGGATTGGGGGGGAGGGGTGTAGGGTGAGGTTGGGGGGGTGCAGGGTGAGGGGTGGATTGGGGGTGGGGTGTGCAGGGTGAGGGGTGGATTGGGGTTGAGGGTGGGGGGTGCAGAGTGAGGGGTGGATTGGGGGTGCAGGGTAAGGGGTGGATTGGGGGATGAGGGTCGGGGGTTTGAGAAAGCTGAAGAGAAACCACTCCAAAGATGTGCGGGTTAGGTTGATTGGCCATGCTGGATTGCCCCTTAGTGTCGGGGGACTAGCTAAGGTGAATGCATGGGGATAGGGCCTGGATGGGATTGTGGTCAGTGCAGACTCGATCGGCCAAATGGGCTCCCTTTGTACTGTAGGGATTCAAGAGGCAACTAGATAGATACATGAATAGGCAGGAAATAGGGATATGGACCACACACAGGCAAGAAAATATTAGAGAGGCATCTGTGTCGGCACAAACTTGGGCCGAAGGGCCTGTTCCTGTGCTGTACTTTTCTTTGTTCTTTGTTGACTGAGGGAGGAAACCGGAGCATCCGGAGGAAACCCACGCAGACACAGGGAGAACATGCGGACTCCGCACAGACAGGAATAAACTAATCTTTTTCTAAGTAGCAGGCAGTGACGAGTGGGGTCCCGCAGGGGTCAGTTCTTGGGTCCCAGCTATTCACAAAACACATCAGTGATTTGGATGAGGGAACCAAACGTAATATTCTCAAGTTTGCTGATGAGGCGAAACTTGGTGGGAATGTGAGTGATGAGGAGGATGTTAAGAGGCTTCGGGGTGATTTAGACAAGTTGAGTGAGTGGGGAAATACATGGCAGATGCAGAATAATGTGGATAAATGTGACGTTATCCACTTTGGATGGAGGAAGAGAATGGCAGAGTATTAGTTGAATGGTGATAGATTGGGAAATGTTGTACAAAGGGACCTGGGTATCTGAGAACACCAGTCACTGAAAGCAAGCATGCAGCTACAGCAAGCAGTTAGGAAGACCAATGGGATGTTGGCCTTCATTGCAAGAGGATTGGAGTAGAAGAGCAAGGATGTCTTACTGCAGCTGGACAGAGCCTCGGTGAGACCACACCTGGAGTCTTGTGTCCAGTGTTCCTCTCCTTATCTGAGGAAGGATGTACTTGCCACAGAGGGAGAGCAGTGAATGTTCACCAGACTGATTCCTGGGATGGCAGCATTGATGTCTGAGGGGAGATTGGGTCGGCTGGGCCTGTATTCACTGGAATGGAGAAGAGTGAGCGGGGATCTAATTGAAAGGTATAAAATTCTGACAGTGCTGGACAGGCTGGATACAGGGATATTGTTTCCTCCGGCTGGGGGTGTCTGGAACAAGGGGTCACAGTCTCAGGATACGGGGGAGGCCATTTGGGACTGAGATGAGGGGAAACCTCTTCACTCAGAGGGTGGTGAACCTGTGGAATTCTCTCCCACAGAAAGCCGTGGAGACCAAGTCACTGAATATATTTAAGAAGGAAATAGATAGATTTCTAGACTCTGAAGGTGTCGAGGTGTATGGGGAGAGCGCTGGGGTATGGCATTGAGACAGAGGATCGGCCATGATAGTGTTGAATGGTGGGTCAGGCTCGAAGGGCTGAATGGCCTCCTCCTCCTCCTATTTTCTATGTTTCTGTGACTGCCCCAAGTCTCTTTGGGCCTCCACTCTTTCCAGCTTTTCCCCATTCATAAAGCAATCTGTTCTATCCTTTTTCAAGTGGGTGACCACACAATTGTCTGCAATGAAATCCATCTTTCACTCTTTGAACCATTCAGTTAAGACATTTCACTTTAGGGTGGCACGGTGGCACAGTGGTTCGTACTGCTGCCTCACAGCGCCAGGGACCCGGGTTCAATTCCAGCCTCGGGTGACTGTGCGGAGTTTGCACATTCTCCCCGTGTCTGCGTGGGTTTTCTCCGGGTGCTCTGGTTACCTTCCACACTCGCAAGATATATAGGTTAGATGGATTGGCAATGGGGTTATGGGGATAGGGCTGGGGTGAGGGCCTGGGTAAGATACTCTGTCATCAAGTCTGTGCAGACTCAATGAGCCGAATGGCCTCTTATGCAGTGGAACACCTCTTTGCCATTTGAAGCTTCTGGTTTCCTCCCACACTCCAAAGATGTGCGGGTGAGGTTAATTGGCCGTGCTCAATTGCCCCTGAGTGTTAGGGGGATTGAGGCCTGGGTGGTATTGTTGTCGGGGGCAGGCTTGATGGGCCAAAGGACCTCCTTCTGCACTTTAGGGATTCTATGATGAACGGCATGGTGGCACAGTGGTTAGCACAGCGCCAGGGAACCAGGTTCAATTCCAGCCTCAGCTCGCTGTCAGTGTAGAGTTCTCCCAGTGTCTGCGTGGGTTTCCTCCGGGTGCTCCAGTTTCCTCCCACAGTCCAAACATGTGCGGGTTAGGTGGATTGGCCATGATAAATTGACCCTAGTGTCAGGGGATTAACAGGGTAACTATATGGGGTTACGGGAATAGGGCCTGGGTGGGATTGTGGTCGATGCAGACTCGATGGGCCGAATGGTCTACCCGTCAGGGATTCTATGATTCTAGGATCTTAAATCATTGATAAATACGATGAAACTGAGACACAAACTGGGGCTTTGCAGCAGCAGACAGAATGGGAATCATTGCATCCTGCACCGAGTTTTATTACACAATCAATTTCAGAAAATTCACAACTCTAATTCACAACAGCAAAGTGTGGCATTGCAAACTTGGAATTATTAGCCCAGGACTAAAGTTTAAAAGCTAAACACTGACATTCAGAAACAGGAGCTGGCCTCACATCTTCAATTCTGTGAATGTCCCCCATCTCCTGCTCTGAATATTACAATATCTCTGCCCCCTTCATGCGTCTGCAGACTTTGAAAGTTACTCAGACATCGGTGAAACTAGTCTTTATCTCGGGGCGTTTCCTGTGAAATTTGCACCTTCTCCAAAGAGACACAATCTAATTGAGGCTTTCAAACAACCTCCCAACCCCACTGTGCAGGAATGTCACCTTTTGTCACATTCCCCAACACAATTGTTGACACTTTATCAGGAGGGAAAAGTTGATTCAACTGACAGATTCTGAGCCCCAGGTTGAATCTTTAAGATGTAAAAATGAACTGAAAGCCCAGGTCTCTCTGTTCCTGCATCCATTTTAACATTGACCCATTGATTTTAAATTGCTTCTCCTGTATAAAAATATAATCTATCAACCTCAGATTTAAACATTAATAAGCGACTGAGCATCAACTACGAATTATAGAAGGTAGTTCCAAACTAATATCACAGCTGGTGTGGCAAAGTGTTTCTGAATTCCACTCCTACAAGTCTAAAATCCTCAACATTGTTTGAAATACAATCTCCCCAAGTCCTGGACTCCCCAACCAGCAGGAAAAGTTGTTCTTTATCAGTCCTCTCCATTCCCCTTATTATCTTGAAGTGTTTGATCCAATCATCCCGTAGCCTAAATTCCAGCATTACAGAGTAACACTTCAACGACACTTTTCAACAAACAATCCCAAACCAAATACAGAACAGGGTTCATAGAATCCTGCAGTGCAGGAGGCCATTCGGCCCATCGAGTCTGCACTGACCACAATCCCACCCAGGCCCCATCCCTATCATCCCATACATTTACCTCAGCTAATCCTCCTGACACGAAGGGACAATTTAGCTTGGCCAATCCACCTAACCTGTACACCTGATAGAAGTCTGCCAGATTATGAGGGGCATGGACAGAGTGGATCGTCAGAAGCTTTTTCCCAGGGTGGAAGAGTTATTACTCGGGGGCATAGGTTTAAGGTGCGAGGGGCAAGGTTTAAAGGAGATGTGGGAGGAAAGTTTTTTTACACAGAGGGTGGTGGGTGCCTGGAACTCGTTGCCGGGGGAGGTAGTGGAAACGGATACGATAGTGACTTTTCAAGGGCGTCTTGACAAAGACATGAATAAGATGGGAATGGAGGGATATGGTCCCCGGAAGGGTAGGGGGTTTTAGTTCAGTCAGGCAGCATGGTCGGTGCAGGATTGGAGAGCCAAAAGACCTGTTCCCGTGCTGTAATTTTCTTTGTTCTATCTTTGGAGTGTGGGATGAAACCGGAGCACCCGGAGGAAACCCACACAAACACGGGAAGGACGTTCAAACTCCAGTCAGAAAGTGACCCATGCTGGGAATCGAAGGCGGGTCCCTGGCACTGTGAGGAAGCAGTGCTAACCCCTGCATCACTGTGCCACCCCCATATTGAAAACTTGGGTTCAAATTCAAGACAGCCGCAAATTCACTTTGAGAAAAGTTCCCTCTGCTGTGTGAAAGGAATTTTTAATTGAGGATTTTTATTTCTGGGAAAACTGAACTCACATTGAACAGCATCCTAGTGTGGGATTTAAACTCTAGTTTGTTTCAGTCATGGGGAGAGGGATGGAGCGAGAGGGAGAGATACAGATACAGAGGCAGAGAGACACAGAAACAGGATGGGATTGTGCTGTCCATGTTTCAGAGCTGACACTGAGACACACACGAGATGTACAATCGCAGACCAGAGTGAATCATTCTCTGTTACCTGCAGTGTCCTGGACATGGACAGAAGCTGACACTCAGACACACACAACAACAACTTGCATTTATATAGCACCTTGGACAGTATTATCCCAAGATGCTTCACAGGAGCCTTAATGTGAGAAATTTGACCCCGAGTCACAGGAGAGTTTAGGGTCACATGTCCCAAAGGTTTGGCCAGATGGTTTTTATGAACTATTTTAATTGGAGGAAAAGGAGGTGTTAAAATGGAGAAAATCAATCTGCTTCACTAATGTTCTTTATGGAAGGAAATCTGCCGTCCTTACCTGGTCGGGCCTACATGTGACTCCAGCCCCACAGCAATGTGGTTGACTCTTAGATGCTGTTTGAAATGGCCTAGCAAGCCACTCAGTTCATGAGCAATTAGGGACGAGGAGTAAACGCTGGCAGAACCAGCCAGGCCCACATCCCATGGATGTATTTGAGTAAAACGTTCAGGGAAGGAATTCCAGAGTTGGAGCCCACGCAGATGAAGACACAGCTCCCAATGGTGAAACGATTCAAATTGTGGATGGTCATGGAGCCAGAATGAAAGGAAAACAGATATGGGAGGATGGTGGGACTGGAGGAGGTGGATAACCAGCAAGAAACATTTCTCTCTCTCTGTGCTATCAGTTTCCATTATTACATAGAACATCGAACATAGAACAGTACAGCACAGAACAGGCCCTCCGGCCCACGATGTTGTGCCGAGCTTTATCTGAAACCAAGATAAAGCTATCCCACTCCCTATCATCCTGGTGTGCTCCATGTGCCTATCCAATAACCGCTTAAATGTTTCTAAAGTGTCTGACTCCACTATCACTGCAGGCAGTCCATTCCACACCCCAACCACTCTCTGCGTAAAGAACCTACCTCTGATATCCGTCCTGTATCTCCCACCACGAACCCTATAGTTATGCCCCCTTGTAATAGCTCCATCCACCCGAGGAAATAGTCTTTGAACGTTCACTCTATCTATCCCCTTCATCATTTTATACACCTCTATTAAGTCTCCCCTCAGCCTCCTCCGCTCCAGAGAGAACAGCCCTAGCTCCCTCAACCTTTCCTCATATGACCTACCCTCCAAACCAGGCAGCATCCTGGTAAATCTCCTCTGCACTCTTTCCAGCGCTTCCACATCCTTCTTATAGTGAGGTGACCAGAACTGCACACAATATTCCAAATGTGGTCTCACCAAGGTCCTGTACAGTTGCAGCATAACCCCACGGCTCTTAAACTCCAACCCCCTGTTAATAAAAGCTAACACACTATAGGCCTTCTTCACAGCTCTATCCACTTGACTGGCAACCTTTAGAGATCTGTGGGTATGGACCCCAAGATCTCTCTGTTCCTCCAGTCTTCAGAACCCTACCTTTGACCCTGTAATCCACATTTAAATTTGTCCTACCAAAATGAATCACCTCACATTTATCAGGGTTAAACTCCATTTGCCATTTTTCAGCCCAGCTTTGCATCCTATCTATGTCTCTTTGCAGCCTACAACAGCCCTCCACCTCATCCACTACTCCACCAATCTTGGTGTCATCAGCAAATTTACTGATCCACCCTTCAGCCCCCTCCTCTAAGTCATTAATAAAAATCACAAAGAGCAGAGGACCAAGCACTGATCCCTGCGGCACACCGCTAGCAACCTGCCTCCAATCCAAAAATTTTCCATCGACCACCACCCTCTGTCTTCGGTCAGACAGCCAGTTACCTATCCAATCGGCCAACTTTCCCTCTATCCCACACCTCCTCACTTTCATCATAAGCCGACCATGGGGGACCTTATCAAACGCCTTACTAAAATCCATGTATATGACATCAACTGCCCTACCTTCATCAACACACTTAGTTACCTCCTCAAAAAATTCTATCAAATTTGTGAGGCACGACTTGCCCTTCACGAATCCGTGCTGACTATCTCGGATTAATCCGCATCTTTCTAAATGGTCGTAAATCCCATCCCTAAGGACCCTTTCCATCAATTTACCAACCACCGAAGTAAGACTAACCGGTCTATAATTACCAGGGTCATTTCTATTCCCTTTCTTAAACAGAGGAACAACATTCGCCATTCTCCAGTCCTCTGGCACCATCCCCGTGGACAGCGAGGACCCAAAGATCAACGCCAAAGGCTCTGCAATCTCATCCCTTGCCTCCCACAGAATCCTAGGATACATTCCATCAGGCCCAGGGGACTTATCGACCTTCAGTTTATTCAAAACTGCCAAGACATCCTCCCTCCGAACATCTATTTCCTCCAGCCTATTAGCCTGTAACACCTTCTCTTCCTCAAAAACATGGCCCCTCTCCTTGGTGAACACTGAAGAAAAGTATTCATTCATCACCTCGCCTATCTCTACTGACTCCATACACAAGTTCCCACTACTGTCCTTGACCGGCCCTAACCTCACCCTGGTCATTCTTTTATTCCTCACATAAGAGTAAAAAGCCTTGGGGTTTTCCTTGATCCGACCCGCCAAGGACTTCTCATGTCCCCTCCTAGCTCTCCTAAGCCCCTTTTTCAGCTCATTCCTTGCTAACTTGTAACCCTCAATCGAGCCATCTGAACCTTGTTTCCTCATCCCTACATAAGCTTCCCTCTTCCTTTTCACAAGACATTCCACCTCTTTTGTGAACCATGGTTCCCTCACTCGGCCATTTCCTCCCTGCCTGACAGGAACATACCTATCAAGGACATCCAGTATTTGTTCCTTGAAAAAGTTCCACTTTTCATTAGTTCCTTTCTCTGACAGTTTCTGTTCCCAACTTATGCCCCCTAATTCTTGCCTAATCGCATCATAATTACCCCTCCCCCAATTGTAAACCTTGCCCTGCCGTACGGCCCTATCCCTCTCCATTGCAATAACAAAAGACACCGAATTGTGGTCACTATCTCCAAATTGCTCTCCCACAACCAAATCTAACACTTGGCCCGGTTCATTTCCCAGTACCAAATCCAATGTGGCCTCACCTCTAGTCGGCCCATCCACATATTGTGTCAGGAAACCCTCCCGCACACACTGCACAAAAACTGCCCCATCCAAACTATTTGACCTACAAAGGTTCCAATCAATATTTGGAAAGTTAAAGTCCCCCATGACAACTACCCTGTGACCCCCACACATATCCATAATCTGCTTAGCAATTTCTTCCTCCACATCTCTATTACTATTTGGGGGCCTATAGTAAACTCCTAGCAACGTGACCGCTCCTTTCCTATTTCTAACTTCAGCCCATATTACCTCAGTGTGCAGATCCCCCACGAAGTGCCTTTCCGCAGCCGTTAAACTATCCTTGATTAACAATGCCACTCCTCCACCTCTTTTACCAGCTTCCCTACACTTAGTGAAACATCTATACCCCGGAACGTCCAACAACCATTCCTGTCCTTGTTCTACCCACGTCTCCGTAATGGCCACAACATCGTAGTCCCAAGTACCAATCCACGCCCCAAGTTCATCTACCCCATTATTCTCCTGACAACTTGGATCAAATTGTCCCTGACACTCCAAAATTCCTGGGAATACAGCCCTCGTTTGTGTCTCCATAGCTGCGTATCTGTCACATTTAAAATACTAACGTTACTTTAGTGAAGAGACAACTCTGTCAGAAATATCTCAGTGCTGCGTTCACACGAAATGGCCACTGGGAAGAAACGCCAAATGGCTGCCTAATATTTGTGGATATTTTTCACTGATTCCCAGAAAGGGAGAGATGGACAGAAGACACAGACACAGAGAGTGAGAAAAAGAGAGAGACACAGATTGATGGAGGTATAAAAGCTTTCCCTTTACCCGCACATGATTTAACTTGTTCCCAGTTGGTTTATGGTTTCTCTCCTCAACTTATTGTCCAAAGTGCATCACCTCACATTTCTCAGTGTTGGAGTTAACTGCCTGACCGTTTCATTTCAATCTCCTCTGCACCCGCTCTCGAACACAAATAATTGTCTGGTAGAAAGTGAGAAGGAGCCTCGATAGAGAGGTTGGGAAGGATTGAATGGGGAGAGGCAGAAACCCTCAACACATTTCAAAACTACACTGATTTCCACTTGAAGGAATAACTTCTCCACCCCAACACTATCCCGTCATTCTCGATAAGCCCATGCTGCCCGTGTTCTGTGATAAATTACACGCAAGTGAAAAGATGATTTTAAATAGTGGGGTTACATTTGCCACCCCCCAATCTGTAGGAACTGCTCCAGAGTCTATAGAATTTTGGAAGATGACCAGCAATGCATCCAATATTTCCAGCGCCGCTTCCTTTAATACTCTGGGATGTAGATTATCAGGCCCTGGGGCTTTGTCAGCCTTTAACCCCATTCATTCCCCCAGCACCATTTTCTTACTAATACTGATTTCCTTCAATTCAATTCCACACTCTCACTCAACCATTGGTTCCCTAACATTTCTGCCAGGTTATCTGTGCCTCTTTTGTGAAGACAGAACCAAAGTATATGTTCAATTCTTCTGCCATTTCTTTGCTCCCCATTATAATTTCCCCGGAGAGATGGAGAGAGGCAGAGTCACTGAGAGATAGGGATGAGATAGTAATGCAGAGAGTAACAGTGAGATATTCAGGTGGGCAAGCAGCTAATAGTGGGGTACAACAAGGATCACTCCAAAGCCACAGATATTGCCTCATGTTGCCGCTGTCGCCATTTACCTTAAATCAGCATCCTCTGCTTCCCAAGCTTTCCCCCAATGTGCCGATTATCTCAAAGCCGATCCTCTCAGTCCCAGGACATCACTGCAGGAGTTCCTCAGGGTGAATGTCCGAGGCCCCAACCATCTTCAGCTGCTCCATCACTGACCTTCCCTCCAAAGCTGAGATGTTCGCTGATGATCGCACCATTCACAACTCCTCAGATTGTGAAGTAGTCAATGCAGAAATACTGAGCAGGACAGGCAGCATCTGTGTAAAGAGAAGCAGATTCTGGGACTGGGGGACTGAGAGACAGGAAGATAGTGAAACACACACAAACTCACTGACAACAAACGCAGTGATGCACACACACACACACACACAGATACACGCACAGTCTCACACACACACACACACACAGATACACGCACAGTCTCACACACAGACACACACACAGATAGAGAACATTCCCACAGTCTCACTCACAATGTGAAACTATTAAAATTGGGGTTGTTCTGGGAGCCAGAATGAAAGGAAAACAGATATCGGAGGATGGTGGGACAGGAGGAGCTGGGGAAGGCCCATAGGCACGGTGGCACAGTGGTTAGCACTGCTGCCTCACAGTGCCAGGGGCCCAGGTTCAATTCCAGCCTTGGGTGACTGTCTGTGTAGAATTTGCACGCTCTCCTCGACTCTGCATGGGTTTCCTCCGGGTGTTCCGGTTTCCTCCCACAGTCCAAAGATGTCGAGGTTAGGTGGACTGGCCATGCTCAATTGCCCCTTAGTATCCAAAGATGTTTAGATGAGGTGGATTGGCCATGGTAAATGTGTGGGGCTGTGGGGAATGGGTAGGGGAAAGGGTTTGGCTCAGATACTCTGTCAGAGATTCGGTGCAGACTCGATGGGCTGAATGGCCTCCTTCTGCACTGGGATTCTGTGGTTCAACCAGTTTCCATTATTCTCCTGAAAACTTTCAAATAATCAGCCGCTGATCCTTCGAAAAACCGGGGAATACAATCCTCGTTTGTGTTATTTTACCACCTTGTGATTTAACCCTTGCTGTCCTGGTATCATTCTGGTAAATCTACACTGTACACAAATGGATGGAGCGGTGCCACATAGGAGGTTAGTGCGCTAAATTAAAGTGCATGGGATTGGGGGAATATAATGGCACGGATTGAGAATTGGTTCACAGACAGGGAACAGTGAGTAGGAATAAATGAATCTTTTTCTAAGTAGCAGGCAGTGACGAGTGGGGTCCCGCAGGGGTCAGTTCTTGGGTCCCAGCTATTCACAAAACACATCAGTGATTTAGATGAGGGAACCAAATGTAATATTCTCAAGTTTGCTGATGAGGCAAAACTTGGTGGGAATGTGAGTGATGAGGAGGATGTTAAGAGGCTTCGGGGTGATTTAGACAAGTTGAGTGAGTGGGGAAATACATGGCACACGCAGAATAATGTGGATAAATGTGACGTTGTCCACTTTGGACGGAGGAAGAGAATGGCAGAGTATTAGTTGAATGGTGATAGATTGGGAAATGTTGTACAAAGGGACCTGGGTATCTGAGAACACCAGTCACTGAAAGCAAGCATGCAGCTACAGCAAGCAGTTAGGAAGACCAATGGGATGTTGGCCTTCATTGCAAGAGGGTTCAAGTAGAAGAGCAAGGATGTCTTACTGCAGCTGGACAGGGCCTCGGTGAGACCACACACGGCCTATGAGGATGGTGGAAGCGGAGATGATGAGTGAATGACAGGGATGGAGAGGTGACATTAGGAGAGGCAATGGCCTAGTGCTATTATCTCCAGACTATTAATCCAGAAACTCAGCCAATGTTCTGGGGACCTGGGTTTGAATCCCACCAATTGGAATTCAATAAAAATATCTGGAATTAAGAATCTACTGGTGACCATGAAAC
This sequence comes from Mustelus asterias, assembly GCF_964213995.1. NCBI lineage: Eukaryota > Metazoa > Chordata > Chondrichthyes > Carcharhiniformes > Triakidae > Mustelus > Mustelus asterias. The sequence continues at coordinate 220,953 of NW_027590628.1, forward strand.
CATTGTCGATTGTCGGAAAAACCCATCTGGTTCACTAATGTCTTTTAGGGAAGGAAATCTGCCATCCTTACGTGGTCTGGGCTACGTGTGACTCCAGAGCCACAGCAATGCGGTTAACTCTCAACTGCCCGCGAAGAGCAACTCGATGCAATAAATTCTGTTCAGCCAGCGATGCCCATGTCCCACGAAAGAATTAAAGAAAACTTCAATCAACTCACTCCTGAACGTTCTAAATCCCAGGGATACAGAATAAATCTCCATCGAAACTGTCCTGTGACAAAATACACCACAGAGTTAGAAACACAGTCAATGCCTCGACTTTCTCAGAAGATGAAGGAAATTGGGCATGTCAGCTATAACTCTCACTAATTCATTCTTTCTGGTTGTATCACAGCTTGGTCTGGCTCCTGTTCTGCCCAAGACCGCAAGGATCTACAAAAGATCATGAATGTAGCCCAATCCATCACGCAAACCGGCCTCCCATCCACTGACTCTGTCTACACTTCCCGCTGCCTCGGAAAAGCAGCCAGCATAATGAAGGACCTCACCCACCCCGGACATTCTCTCTTCCACCTTCTTCCGTCGGGAAAAAGATACAAAAGTCTGAGGTCACCGACCGACCGACTCAAGAACAGCTTCTTCCCTGCTGCTGTCAGACGTTTGAATGGACCTACCTCTCATTAAATTGATCTTTCTCTCCACCCTAGCTATGACTGTAACAGTACATTCTGCACTCTCTCGCTTCCTTCTCTATGAACAGTATGCTTTGTGTGTGTAGCGCGCAAGAAACAAGACTTTTCACTGTATACTAATATAATAATAAATCAAATCAAAATAATTAATCAAGTCAAAGTATTTACCCTGCTAATCCCCCTAAGACTATGGGGAAATTTAGCATGGCCAATCCACCGAACCCGCACATCTTTGGGCTGAGAGAAGGAAGAGCGGCACTCGGAGGAAACCCATGCAGATAGTGACCCGAGGCTGGATATGAACTTGTGTCCCTGGTGCTGTGATACAGCAGTGCTAACCACTGGTGCCACCGTGCTGCCCGCTCCTGTTTGGGAGCTTCACCAGGTTGACACCTCATTTTTAAGGGATGCCAGGTTGACCCCGTGGCTTGATGGTAATGGTTGAGTGGGGAATGAATCATTCTCTGTTACCTGCGGTGTCCTGGACATTGAGAGAAACTGACACTCAGACACATAAAACAACAACCTGCATTGATATAGCACCTTGAACAGAAACGTCCTCAGATGCTTCACAGGAGCCTGGAGTGAAAAATTAGAAGCCGAGTCACAGGCGAGTTTAGGGACAAAAGAATTGCCCCAAAGATCTGGTCAAAAAGGGGTTGTTATTAGGAAGTGTCTGAATGGTGGAAAGGGAGGTATGAAGACAGAGAGTTTTGGGAAGGAATTCCAGAGTTGGAGCCACACAGTTGAACTGCAGACCCCAATGGTGAAAGGATTAAAATGGGGAATGGTCAGGGAGCCAGGATTAAAGGAAAACAGATATCAGAGGATGGTGGGACTGGGGGATATAGGGAGGGCTCATTTACAGAAGACAGTACCAAACTTTAACCACACCTCGTGTGAAGAAGTTTTTCCTAATTTAGCTTTGAAAGAAGTTTAGAAGTTTATGTATTAGTGTCACAAGTCGGCTTACATTAACACGGTAACGAAGTTACTGTGAAAATCCCCTAGTGGCCACACTCCGGCACCTGTTCGGGTAACACTGAGGGAGAATTTAGCACGGCCAATGCACCCTAAACAGCACGTCTTTCAGACTGGAAAGGCCCCGCCCCTCCACGCGACTTTAAATACTAACGGTCGGAATGGGCCGGCAGGTGGGGGCCAGCCGGCGGCAAACGGTCGCCGCTTGCGGGCTGTGTGAACGCAGCAATGGTCCCGGTAAAGGTGCCCATTACACTCGCAGACCTTAGAGTTCAGGTTATGTCACAATGATCGAAATACTTAATCAGGCCAGCGAGTTACCCTCATCTACTGTCCGCTTTCTGAAAGACACTGAGGTCAATTATGGGGTAAAATATGGTGGGGGTGGAAGTGAGGGTTGAGGTGGATTGGTGTGAGGGTGGGGGGGTGGATTGGGGGTGAGGGTGGGGATGCAGGGCAGGAGGTGGATTGGGCTAAGGGTGGGGGTGAGGGGTGGATTGAGGGTGAGGGGTAGATTGGGGGTGAGCGATGGATTGGGGTTGAGGGTCGGGGGTGCAGGGTGAAAGGTGAATTGGGTGTGAGGGTGGGGGGGTGCCGGGTGGATTGGGCTAAGGGTGGGGGGTGCAGGGTGAGGGATGGATTGGGGGTGAGGGGTGGATTGAGGGTGAGGGGTGGATTGAGGGTGAGGGGTGGATTGAGGGTGAGGGGTGGATTGAGGGTGAGGAGTGGATTGGGGGTGGGGGTGCAGGATGGGGGTGGATTGGGGGTGCAGGGTGAGGGTGGGGGGTGCAGGGTGAGGGGTGGATTGGGCTATGGGTGGGGGGTGCAGGGTGAGGGATGGATTGGGGTGAGAGGTGGATTGAGGGTGAGGGGTGGATTGAGGGTGAGGGGTGGATGGGAGTGAGGGTGGGGGGTGCAGGGTGAGGTGTGGATTGGGCTAAGGTTGGGGGGTGTGGGTGAGGGATGGATTGGGCTACGGTTGGGGGGTGTGGGTGAGGGGTGGATTGAAGGTGAGGGGTGGATTGGGGGTGAGTGGGGGGTGAGGGATGGATTGGGGGTGCAGGGTGAGGGTGGGGGGTGGATTGGGGGTGGGGGGTGCAGGGTAAGGGGTGGATTGGGGGGGAGGGGTGTAGGGTGAGGGTGGGGGGGTGCAGGGTGAGGGGTGGATTGGGGGTGGGGTGTGCAGGGTGAGGGGTGGATTGGGGTTGAGGGTGGGGGGTGCAGAGTGAGGGGTGGATTGGGGGTGCAGGGTAAGGGGTGGATTGGGGGATGAGGGTCGGGGGTTTGAGAAAGCTGAAGAGAAACCACTCCAAAGATGTGCGGGTTAGGTTGATTGGCCATGCTGGATTGCCCCTTAGTGTCGGGGGACTAGCTAAGGTGAATGCATGGGGATAGGGCCTGGATGGGATTGTGGTCAGTGCAGACTCGATCGGCCAAATGGGCTCCCTTTGTACTGTAGGGATTCAAGAGGCAACTAGATAGATACATGAATAGGCAGGAAATAGGGATATGGACCACACACAGGCAAGAAAATATTAGAGAGGCATCTGTGTCGGCACAAACTTGGGCCGAAGGGCCTGTTCCTGTGCTGTACTTTTCTTTGTTCTTTGTTGACTGAGGGAGGAAACCGGAGTATCCGGAGGAAACCCACGCAGACACAGGGAGAACATGCGGACTCCGCACAGACAGGAATAAACTAATCTTTTTCTAAGTAGCAGGCAGTGACGAGTGGGGTCCCGCAGGGGTCAGTTCTTGGGTCCCAGCTATTCACAAAACACATCAGTGATTTGGATGAGGGAACCAAACGTAATATTCTCAAGTTTGCTGATGAGGCGAAACTTGGTGGGAATGTGAGTGATGAGGAGGATGTTAAGAGGCTTCGGGGTGATTTAGACAAGTTGAGTGAGTGGGGAAATACATGGCAGATGCAGAATAATGTGGATAAATGTGACGTTATCCACTTTGGATGGAGGAAGAGAATGGCAGAGTATTAGTTGAATGGTGATAGATTGGGAAATGTTGAACAAAGGGACCTGGGTATCTGAGAACACCAGTCACTGAAAGCAAGCATGCAGCTACAGCAAGCAGTTAGGAAGACCAATGAGATGTTGTCCTCCATTGCAAGAGGGTTCGAGTAGAAGAGCAAGGATGTCTTACTGCAGCTGGACAGGGCCTGGGTGAGACCACACCTGGAGTCTTGTGTACAGTGTTCCTCTCCTTATCTGAGGAAGGATGTACTTGCCACAGAGGGAGAGCAGTGAATGTTCACCAGACTGATTCCTGGGATGGCAGCATTGATGTCTGAGGGGAGATTGGGTCGGCTGGGCCTGTATTCACTGGAATGGAGAAGAGTGAGCGGGGATCTAATTGAAAGGTATAAAATTCTGACAGTGCTGGACAGGCTGGATACAGGGATATTGTTTCCTCCGGCTGGGGGTGTCTGGAACAAGGGGTCACAGTCTCAGGATACGGGGGAGGCCATTTGGGACTGAGATGAGGGGAAACCTCTCCACTGAGAGGGTGGTGAACCTGTGGAATTCTCTCCCACAGAAAGCTGTGGAGACCAAGTCACTGAATATATTTAAGAAGGAAACAGATAGATTTCTAGACTCTAAAGGTGTCGAGGTGTATGGGGAGAGCGCTGGGGTATGGCATTGAGACAGAGGATCGGCCATGATAGTGTTGAATGGTGGGTCAGGCTCGAAGGGCTGAATGGCCTCCTCCTCCTCCTATTTTCTATGTTTCTGTGACCGCTCCAAGTCTCTCTGGGCCTCCACTCTTTCCAGCTTTTCCCCATTCATAAAGCAATGTGTTCTATCCTTTTTAAAGTGGGTGACCACACAATTGTCTCCAATGAAATCCATCTTTCACTCTTTGAACCATTCAGTTAAGACATTTCACTTTAGGGTGGCACGGTGGCACAGTGGTTCGTACTGCTGCCTCACAGCGCCAGGGACCCGGGTTCAATTCCAGCCTCGGGTGACTGTGCGGAGTTTGCACATTCTCCCCGTGTCTGCGTGGGTTTCCTCCGGGTGCTCTGGTTACCTTCCATACTCGCAAGATATATAGGTTAGATGGATTGGCAATGGGGTTATGGGGATAGGGCTGGGGTGAGGGCCTGGGTAAGATACTCTGTCATCAAGTCTGTGCAGACTCAATGAGCTGAATGGCCTCTTATGCAGTGGAACACCTCTTTGCCATTTGAAGCTTCTGGTTTCCTCCCACACTCCAAAGATGTGCGGGTTAGGTTGATTGGCCATGATAAATTGACCCTAGTGTCAGGGGATTAACAGGCTAACTATATGGGGTTACGGGAATAGGGCCTGGGTGGGATTGTGGTCGACGCAGACTCGATGGGCCGAATGGTCTGCCCTTCAGGGATTCTAGGATCTCAAATCATTGATAAATACAATGAAACTGAGACAGACCCGGGGGCTTTGCAGCAGCAGACAGAATGGGAATCATTGCATCCTGCACCGAGTTTTATTACACAATCAATTTCAGAAAATTCACAACTCTAATTCACAACAGCAAAGTGTGGGATTGCAAACTTGGAATTATTAGCCCAGGACTAAAGTTTAAAAGCTAAACACTGACATTCAGAAACAAGAGATGGCCTCACATCTTCAATTCTGTGATTGTCCCCCCTCTCCTGCTCTGAATATTACAATATCTCTGCCCCCTTCATGCGTCTGCAGACTTTGAAAGTTACTCAGACATCGGTGAAACTAGTCTTTATCTCGGGGCGTTTCCTGTGAAATTTGCACCTTCTCCAAAGAGACACAATCTAATTGACGTTTTCTGATACAATCTGAATCTCCTTTCAAACAACCTCCCAACCCCACTGTGCAGGAATGTCACCTTTTGTCACATTCCCCAACACAATTGTTGACACTTTATCAGGCCGGAAAAGTAGATTCAACTGACAGATTCTGAGCCCCAGGTTGAATCTTTAAGATGTAAAAATGAACTGAAAGCCCAGGTCTCTCTGTTCCTGCATCCATTTTAACATTGACCCATTGATTTTAAATTGCTTCTCCTGTATAAAAAAATAATCTATCAACCTCAGATTTAAACATTAATAAGCGACTGAGCATCAACTGCGAATTATAGAAGGTAGTTCCAAACTAATATCACAGCTGGTGTGGCAAAGTGTTTCTGAATTCCACTCCTACAAGTCTAAAATCCTCAACATTGTTTGAAATCCAATGTCCCCAAGTCCTGGACTCCCCAACCAGCAGGAAAAGTTGTTCTTTATCAGTCCTCTCCATTCCCCTTATTATCTTGAAGTGTTTGATCCAATCATCCCGTAGCCTAAATTCCAGCATTACAGAGTAACACTTCAACTACACTTTTCAACAAACAATCCCAAACCAAATACAGAACAGGGTTCATAGAATCCTGCAGTGCAGGAGGCCATTCGGCCCATCGAGTCTGCACTGACCACAATCCCACCCAGGCCCCATCCCTATCATCCCATACATTTACCTCAGCTAATCCTCCTGACACTAAGGGACAATTTAGCTTGGCCAATCCACTTAACCTGTACGCCTGATAGAAGTCTGCCAGATTATGAGGGGCATGGACAGAGTGGATAGTCAGAAGATTTTTCCCAGGGTGGAAGAGTTATTACTCGGGGGCATAGGTTTAAGGTGCGAGGGGCAAGGTTTAAAGGAGATGTGGGGGGAAAGTTTTTTTACACAGAGGGTGGTGGGTGCATGGAACTCGTTGCCGGGGGAGGTAGTGGAAACGGATACGATAGTGACTTTTCAAGGGCATCTTGACAAAGACATGAATAAGATGGGAATGGAGGGATATGGTCCCCGGAAGGGTAGGGGGTTTTAGTTCAGTCAGGCAGCATGGTCGGTGCAGGATTGGAGAGCTGAAAGACCTGTTCCCGTGCTGTAATTTCCTTTGTTCTATCTTTGGAGTGTGGGATGAAACCGGAGCACCCGGAGGAAACCCACACAAACACGGGAAGGACGTTCAAACTCCAGTCAGAAAGTGACCCATGCTGGGAATCGAAGGCGGGTCCCTGGCACTGTGAGGAAGCAGTGCTAACCCCTGCATCACTGTGCCACCCCCATATTGAAAACTTGGGTTCAAATTCAAGACAGCCGCAAATTCACTTTGAGAAAAGTTCCCTCTGCTGTGTCAAAGGAATTTTTAATTGAGGATTTTTATTTATGGGAAAACTGAACTCACATTGAACAGCATCCCAGTGTGGGATTTAAACTCTCGTTTGTTTCAGTCCTGGGGAGAGAGATGGAGCGAGAGGGAGAGATACAGATACAGAGGCAGAGAGACACAGAAACAGGATGGGATTGTGCTGTACATGTTTCAGAGCTGACACTGAGACACACACGAGATGTACAATCGCAGACCAGAGTGAATCATTCTCTGTTACCTGCAGTGTCCTGGACATGGACAGAAGCTGACACTCAGACACACACAACAACAACTTGCATTTATATAGCACCTTGGACAGTATTATCCCAAGATGCTTCACAGGAGACTTAATGTGAGAAATTTGACCCCGAGTCACAGGAGAGTTTAGGGTCACATGTCCCAAAGGTTTGGTCAGATGGTTTTTATGGACTATTTTAATTGGAGGAAAAGGAGGTGTTAAAATGGAGAAAACCAATCTGCATCACTAATGTTCTTTATGGAAGGAAATCTGCCGTCCTTACCTGGTCGGGCCTACATGTGACTCCAGCCCCACAGCAGTGTGGTTGACTCTTCGATGCTGTTTGAAATGGCCTAGCAAGCCACTCAGTTCATGAGCAATTAGGGACGAGGAGTAAACGCTGGCAGAACCAGCCAGGCCCACATCCCATGGATGTATTTGAGTAAAACGTTCAGGGAAGGAATTCCAGAGTTGGAGCCCACGCAGATGAAGACACAGCTCCCAATGGTGAAACGATTCAAATTGTGGATGGTCACGGAGCCAGAATGAAAGGAAAACAGATATGGGAGGATGGTGGGACTGGAGGAGGTGGATAACCAGCAAGAAACATTTCTCTCTCTCTGTGCTATCAGTTTCCATTATTCTCCTGACAAATTGGATCAAATTGTCCCTGACACTCCAAAATTCCCGGGAATACAGCCCTCGTTTGTGTCTCCATAGCTGCGTATCTGTCACATTTAAAATACTAACGTTACTTTAGTGAAGAGACAACTCTGTCAGAAATATCTCAGTGCTGCGTTCACACGAAATGGCCACTGGGAAGAAACGCCAAATGGCTGCCTGATATTTGTGGATATTTTTCACAGATTTCCAGAAAGGGAGAGATGGACAGAAGACACAGACAAAGAGAGTGAGAAAAAGAGAGAGACACAGATTGATGGAGGTATAAAAGGTTTCCCTTTACCTGCACATGAATTAACTTGTTCCCAGTTGGTTTATGGATTCTCTCCTCAACTTATTGTCCAAAGTGCATCACTTCACATTTCTCAGTGTTGAAGTTAACTGTCTGTCTGTTTCATTTCAATCTCCTCTGCACCCGCTCTCGAACACAAATAATTGTCTGGTAGAAAGTGAGAAGGAGCCTCGACAGAGAGGTTGGGAAGGATTGAATGGGGAGAGGCAGAAACCCCCAACACATTTCAAAACGACACTGATTTCCACTTGAAGGAATAACTTCTCCACCCCAACACTATCCCGTCATTCTCGATAAGCCCATGCTGCCCGTGTTCTGTGATAAATTACACGCAAGTGAAAAGATGATTTTAAATAGTGGGGTTACATTTGCCACCCCCCAATCTGTAGGAACTGCTCCAGAGTCTATAGAATTTTGGAAGATGACCAGCAATGCATCCAATATTTCCAGCGCCGCTTCCTTTAATACTCTGGGATGTCGATTATCAGGCCCTGGGGCTTTGTCAGCCTTTAACCCCATTCATTCCCCCAGCACCATTTTCTTACTAATACTGATATCCTTCAATTCAATTCCACACTCTCACTAAAGCATTGGTTCCCTAACATTTCTGCCAGGTTATCTGTGCCTCTTTTGTGAAGACAGAACCAAAGTATACGTTCAATTCTTCTGCCATTTCTTTGCTCCCCCTTATAATTTCCCCGGAGAGAGGCAGAGTCACTGAGAGATAGGGATGAGATAGTAATGCAGAGAGTAACAGTGAGATATTCAGGTGGGCAAGCAGCTAATAGTGGGGTACAACAAGGATCACTCCAAAGCCACAGATATTGCCTCATGTTGCCGCTGTCGCCATTTACCTTAAATCAGCATCCTCTGCTTCCCAAGCTTTCCCCCAATGTGCCGATTATCTCAAAGCCGATCCTCTCAGTCCCGGGACATCACTGCAGGAGTTCCTCAGGGTGAGTGTCCGAGGCCCCAACCATCTTCAGCTGCTCCATCACTGACCTTCCCTCCATAGGTGAGATGTTCGCTGATGATCGCACCATTCACAACTCCTCAGATTGTGAAATAGTCAATGCCGGAATACTGAGCAGGACAGGCAGCATCTGTGTAAA